>NW_006408679.1:2718025-2724695 GCF_000296735.1 Chrysochloris asiatica | reverse complement strand
CTCAAGCATGGCAACAGTAGTGAGGTTGGCCCAGGATCAGGCAGTGTTTTGTTCTGCTATGCATAAGGTCGCTATGGGTCGGTACCGACTCCATGGCGCCTAACAACAACAACAACTAATATTAGATATTATACTACTTAAAAATGACTTTATAATGTACCATTTTTCCTAAAAATAAAATTTAGTGGAAATTATAATTCTTCAAGATGTATTTTGAATACAAGGAATACTTACCAACTTGTTATATTTATTAAATGAAAATTTAGATATTAATTTTCATAGATCAATTTATTTAGAATTACAAATATCATTAAGAATAAAAGATTTATGCATTTCTTAATTAACATAACAATTTAGCTAAATATAAACTCTGCACTAAAGTTTTGCAGTGGCACGATACCAACAGCGAATACAGAAGCATTTTTTAAACTATACAAAAATTTCAAATGGAAAATAATCTTGTTTAAGTTTTATTTTACATTAACATATAAAAAGCCTCATTTTATGAGACATTTAAAAGAATCAAAACCACCTCTACAGCTATTTCTTAAACTCCAAATCTGAAAACAATTTATTATACTTTTAACTTTATAATATTCTATATTAAAACAAAGAAAATTCCAAATGCATACTTTTTACAAGATTAACATTTTAGATAGGGGTTTCCTTAAAAAGCTCCCCCAGAATCTCACTCCCCACCCCTACCCCCCATAAACAAACCTTTCTTCTGTATTTCACAGCACTGGTTATTATATGTGTTTTCCTTATAAAAAATTTTTTACTTTATAAGTTGTGTACTGTTGGATTTTAACCAGTAATCTGGTTTACAAATTGTGCAAATAAACAAAAAATATGAAAATAGTGTGTTATCAGTCTTTTTTATCTTTTTTAATACATTTCTTAACAATAGCACTTTTTTTGCCCTGAATCAACGGGAAAAGACTTGCCAAATTCACTTGCTGAAATTTAGCATTTTGCAGTAATGCTTTTCTCCTGTTCCTTCATTTTTATTTTTTAAAACAGACAAACAACAAAGGTTTCTTTTATAAATTATGATAAATTAAAACATTTAAAAATGATATAATGATCTATTAGAGCCATGTCACATTACAAGTATATGCTATATGTACTCGTAAAGTCCTTCTTTCCTAGCTCCATTCCAGTGGCTTCCTTTACAAAAAGTACCTCCTGTACTTCATGATGTCATTTTTTGAAGACAGAGATGCTGATCAACTAAATTAACTGAAATTGTAGTTTTTTAGTTGAATTTCCACACTGCCACCAGCATGCACAAAAAGACCATTTTCTTCTTGTTTTCCATTGTGGTAGTTGGGTTGATTTCATACACATTTAAAAAATGTTTAAAATATTCTTCCATGAAATTAATGTGTTCAGATGTTTTCAATTTAAAAATATTTTATAATAAACATATGTAACATAAGTAAAACTTCTGCAGTTGAATAATATAAAAGAAAAATATAATGCTGATCAGTAATGTTCGTTTAAGAAGCAGTACAGGATCTTAAAATGCCTTATTTGGAGATTTTAATTTCCCTTGTTTTCCAGCAGCTAGGTATTTGGTGTTGGAAGCCTACATAAAGGAAAAGAACTTCTCAAAAACAATGTCCTATGCAGTTGGAATAATTAAATCTTCTACTCAGTCTCTGTTGGTGTTATTTGCTGCAAAGGCATGTAAGTTTCCCATTTGGCTCAGGCCACTCTGAATATGTGCAACATGGATTTCTACATTATTCTGAAAGCAGCTAAATAAAAAAGAAATATGGTTAGTTACATTATTTCTCAAAATTTAGAAAAACAAGTTTTAAAACAGAAAAACAGAATTTTCATTAGGCTATTACTAAGATAATGACCTCAGGGAAAGATGAGATCTTCTCTTACACGTTAACCACAGAAATCTGGCAAGAGGATGAGCACCTCTTTAACTGGGGAAGCTCTATGTCTAACCTGACCCTCCACAATAAACCAAAATGAGGAACTTTTCCAAGAACTTTCTGAAGTCCCCTGGCATAAGTCTCTTGATCCCTTTATCTAAAACAAAAATCCATGTGAAATTTCTATTCTGTCAATTGACTGTATATAAGTCAATCTCTTTTAAAATTTATTCAAAGGATGAATTATATGAATAAGTCACAAATATGCATAATTCTTAAAATATGTACTGAAAATCACTATGAATTTAACTATTCAGATACACCTAATAGCTTACCTTATATTGGAAGGATCTATTGTACTCTTGATATCATTTAATGAATCTGTAAGTGATTTGAATTCAAAGGAATTCAGGTCTCCACCTTCTGCTAGACACTAAAAAAAACCACAACACACATTTAATTATAATTCAGACAGACATGAACTGCCTGATATAATCTACTGATAATTTCGTAGCAACAGATTATCATAGTTTTGTTTAGTGTCAAAATTAGGAAAACATTTTCTCTGAAATTTACCTTAATTTGTAATAAAACAGCTGTAAGTCTGGCGATTAAGTCTGTAAGACTTTCATTTTCAACACAGGGATGTCCCGTTGAGGAATTGGCTTGCCGAACAATTTCCTGTGCTTCTTCTTCACACCTTCGTCTCATATCTGTTGGTTGATCTGCAGGCTGGAGTCCCTGGTCTGGAGCGAGCTGAGTACAGATGATTGAAACATAAGCTGTGCATTCATAAAGCCATAGTTATTTCTCTCTGCGTACCCGGTTTTCAGATTTGGATTTTTATAAAACATTCATAATTTAAATGATGCTCACTCTTATCCTAGAAGTTAAAATGTTTTGAAAGACATGTGAAGTCATTTGGTTAGCTTTCATTTCATTTCTGAAATTTATGGTGACATAGCACTCCCAACAGATTCAGTATTTCATTCCAAACATTTCACCAAAACACCATGTACCTTTTATAAAGCATACATTGTTTTTCTTTTTCAGTATCTTGCTTGAGCATTTTAAACATTTTTGAGTAGATAATCCAATGGCATTAAACACATTCACAGTGATGCTATGAATAATATAGTACACATGAGTAAGTCAAAAAGTACTGCTATAAAATCAGACTGCAACTCCATATGAAATCATAGAAAACTTTATTATAAAAAATATCAAAATGAGACCTACACCTATGGAAGCAGTAGCTCAAAAGAGGGAACAAGTCCTTACAGCAAGGGTCATTCCCAACCCGCCACACACAGAATAGACAGTGATGGGCAACTTGGACATTAGCTACCCAAAATGGGGGGCGGGAGGCTACAAAGGCAAGAAGTGACTGGCTTACAAGCTTTCAAGAGGAAACCTAGATCCAGAGGGCCTGAAGGAAGGTAGAAACTCCAGTGAGTAGTATTCAATCTGACTAGGCGGGGCTGATGCAATGAAATGCAGACAGGTCTCTTGTGATACAATAATGAATAATTGTTATCAGGACTGATTGTGAGGGTTGGAAATGTAAAGGTAGACGTTTTATAGCAAGGAGGGGAGTGATTAACTTTTCAGTCTAGGAGGGTCCCTAGGACCATCAAGGGAGAAGAGCAGAGAGCGGGACCCTACCCAGAGAAGCAGTGATGTCTGAAATGGAGCCAGAGATGATGACGTGGAGTGATGGAGCAGCTAGAGACTTTAGCTCCAGAGAGGGAGAGCAACTGTGTGCTGAAGAACTGAGGGGTACGGGGGAAGGATTGCATGGAGGGGATTGTAACCATGGCAATGAGACGATATATGATAGAATGAATGTAAAACTAATGTTCTCCCATGTAAACTACCACATAATTTACAATAAAACATTTAAGAAAAAAAAAATCAAAATGTGACAGTATTGTTTTTAATGTATCCTCCATCTAGCTCTATACACCACTGAAGGTGGTGTTGCAATCTCTTTAACCCTTTACCAAAGAAGTTTGTGATATTTGATTTATACCATGTCAAAATGGCAGTTTGGACACCCTCAAGGAACTCAACTGTGTTCTTATTTAAAAATTCTTTGAGTTTGGGGAACAAAAGGAAATCTGAAGGGGCATAATCAAGACTGTAGGGTGTATGGGTAAGATTTCCTAATCAAGTTCTCATACGACAGTCCTTGTTACTCTCAAAGAATGAGCAAGTGAATTTTCGTGCCTGGCCTTTTCTCATCAAAACAGTTTTCAATTTTCCTTAAGCTCCTTCATAATAAGTACCTGGGATCATCATGTGTCCTGTGAGAAAATCTATCAAGCTTATCCCTTAAAATCCCTAAAAAAGTCACCATAATCTTCTGAGCTGACTTCTCTGCATCGAATCTAAGTGGCCTATCGGATCCCCTCTCACCACTTGACTATCATCAGTTTGTCATACTGTGGTGGTTTGCTTGTTGCTGTGATGATGGAAGCTATGCCACAGGTATTTTAAATACCAGCAGGGTCAGCTATGGTTTCAGTGGAGGTTTCAGTGGAGTTTGCAGACCAAGACAGACTAGGGAGTAGGAGAGTCAGACTATTTCTGAATGGTTAGACACTACTGAAAAACTTGCGAATAGCAGTGGAACATTTTCTGATATAGTGTCGGAATATAAAACATGATTATCAGCAGAATATTATCAGATATAGTGCCAGATGATGAGCTCCTCTGGTGGGAAGGTACTGAAACTACAACTGGGAAAGAGCTGTCTCCTCAAAGTACACTTGACCATCATGATGTAAATGGAGCAAAGTATTCAGGACCTTCATTTGCTGATGGGGCACAACTCAAATGAGGACAAACAGCTGCAAACATCCATGAAATGTATGTTGGAATTTCATGTATGGAACATGAAATGTATGAATGTATGAATCTAGGAAAACTGGAGGTTGTCAAAGTGAAATGGAATGCATAAAGATCAATATCCTAGGCAATAATGAGCTGAAATGGATTGTTATTGGCTATTTTGAATTGGACAATCATGTGGTTACCATGCTGGGAATAACAAATTCAAGAGGAATAGCATCACACTCATTGTCAAAAACAAGATTTCATGATTCGCCTGAAGCATAATGTTATCTGTCATAGGATAATATCCACACACCTATATGAAAGATGATTTATATTACTATTTTTCAAATTCAAAAACCACCACAACTCGTATGTTAGTTTATTATACTGTGGCGACTCGTGTGTTGATATGATGCTTTTAGCTATGCTACTGGAATTAAAAATACCAGCATGTACACCCATGGATGACAGATTTTGTTTTTGACAAACATGCAACCCAGATGTACTGATGTATTGATGTATTGTACTGCCATTGGAATGCAAAGGTGGAAACAAAAGGAAGGATCAGCAGTTAGAAAATATGGTCTTAATGATAGAAACAATGCTGGAGATCACATGATAGAATTCTGCAAGACCAATAATGTGCTCATTGCAAATATCTTTAAACAACAAAAAAGATGACTATATACATGGGCCTCAACATATGGCATACACAGAAATCAAATTGACTCCATTAGTGCAAGGAAGAATCAATTGAAAAGCTCTGTATCATCAGCCAAGACAGGTCCAGGGGCAGACTGTAGAACAGACTATTAATTGCTCACATACAAGTTTAGGCTCAAGCTGAAGAAAATTAAAACAAGTCCATAAGAATCAAAATATGATCTTGACCATATCCCACCTGAACTGAGAGACCATCTCAAGAAAAGATTTGATGCATTAGACACTAGTGACCAATGACCAGAAGAGTTGTAGGACAACATCAAGAACAGCATACATGAAGAAAGCAAAAAGTCAATAGGGGAGAACAAAAAAGATGGCAGATCGGGCAGAAGTGCTGTGAGGTGCTCTGTAAGCAACAACACAGAATACCAGACAAAGCAGGCTCAGAGGATGGTGCCGGAACTCTGAACCACATATAAAGGAATATTTAGAAGGTTGGAAGGCTTACGGCTAGGGGAATTTGTAGCAGAAGCAAGAAATCCATTGCTTTCTAATTCAAGATGCTCATCTGCTCCAGGAGCCACCATCTTGGGAGAAACCAAGCGGGGGAAGGATCAGAGCAGCCATGGATGCCTGACAAAACTGCAGAGATAAAGGTGTGGACATTCCTTTTTTTTTTTCTATCTGTTCATTGGTCTCTCACTGTCTGCACACCTCCATTCAAGTGACTACAGAGGGTGCCTGAGCGAGTGCACACCATACCCCACCACTGGAGGGTTCTACCACACAAGAGCACAGGTATCTTTTAAAATTAAAGGGACAGTTGCCACTTAAAACCAAACAGTGGTACCCCCTTCCAAGAATAAGACTCAATGGGAATACACGCTCTGATTGGTGAACACACTTGTCACCGATAAGGGGAAATGAGGGAAAAACAGCAATGAAGTGGCAAGCTAAGCCCTACAATGTGGAGAGTGAAGCATGCAGCTGATAAAAAGAGACGGGATATGCACAAGAACACCCACACGTGCAGATAATACCCACTTGACCTGACTTCAATGACTGGATGATCAGAGCTCCACCAGAAGAAGAAAGAAGAGGGAAAAAAAGAGTAATCTGATACAATTTGATGAACTTGACCTACACCTATGGATGCAGCAGCTCAAAAAGAGGGAACAAATCCTTACGGCAAGAATCATTTCCACCCCCTCCACACACAGAGTAGACAGGGATGGGCAACCTGGATATTGGCTACCTGGCTACCCAAAATGGGGGGG
>NW_006408679.1:2716660-2717925 GCF_000296735.1 Chrysochloris asiatica | reverse complement strand
CTCCACGTCATCGTCTCTGCCTCCATCTCAGGCATCACTGCTTCTCTGGGTAGGGTCCCGCTCTCCGCTCTTCTCCCTTGATGGTCCCAGGGACTTCCGCTTCTAGACTGGAAAGCTAATCACTCCCCTCCTTGCTACAAAACGTCTACCTTTACATTTCCAACCAT
Source organism: Chrysochloris asiatica (assembly GCF_000296735.1). Taxonomy (NCBI): domain Eukaryota; kingdom Metazoa; phylum Chordata; class Mammalia; order Afrosoricida; family Chrysochloridae; genus Chrysochloris; species Chrysochloris asiatica. The sequence goes on along the minus strand of NW_006408679.1, from coordinate 2,717,758 downwards.
GGTAAGCGGCTCTTTTTATCAATATTTGGTACGTATGAACATAGGGCTTGTGAGTAAGCAGAAACAGGAACAAGATCTCCCCACGTACAGCAAAGAAGCCAGTATGGAGACAAGATAACTTAGGAGACCACTGCAGTGGGCCAGGCTAGTGATGGTAAGTAGGTGGGCGTAGTGGTAGTGTGAAGATAGAGGGAGAGGCACAGATTCAAGCAACATCATCTAATAGGCAAATCTTTTTGTAGATTCTCAATGGCACTGAGTGAATCTGAATTTTGGAACGACGCAGCTTAATTTAAAACCAAATAGATAAAAAAGAAAGCAGTGTTCTTGTTTCCTCCATGTGGCTTCGATAGGTTTCCTTAGTGTCAGAAATGACTTAAAAAGTGGCATCATCGTTCAAACCAATGTACAAATTACTACTCTGAATTATATAGATTCCTTCTTATCTAAATAGAAATAGAATTTTAACTATATTTTCCAGCACAGACCCTGCTGCCAACACATGATGGTATTAAAAAACATGAACAATGCTTAAATCACTAAAAGAAGGTACTGTTTAAGTAAAATTTAACAAATGTAAAAGAAAAACATTTAAAAATTCTATCTTGCCTAATTCTAGACAGAAATATTCAATAAATATTCAAGAAATACTAAAAAAATCAGTCTTTCATTGGCTCTATACTAACCCACACTTAACTTGCTTACTGTGATTTACTCACAGATGGCAAAAAAACAAACAACACCTCAATTAAGTAAAAGATAGTGCTTCTAAGATGGCGGATCGGGTAGACATAAAATGAGGCGCTCCGTCACCAATAACACAGAATACCAGACCAAGCAGACTCAGGGGATGGTGCCAGAACTCTGAACCACATATAAGGAATATTTAGAAGCTTGGAAGGCTTACAGCTGGGGGAGTTTGTAGCAGAAGCAAGAAATCCACTGCTTTCTAATTCAAGACGCTTACCTGCTCCCAGAGCCACCATCTTGAGTGAGACCAAGCAGGGGACGGATCAGAGCAGCCACAAACACCTAACAGAACTGCAGAGATACAGGTATGGACATTCTTTTTTTAATATCTGTTCATTGGTCTCTGTC
>NW_006408679.1:2704334-2716560 GCF_000296735.1 Chrysochloris asiatica | reverse complement strand
TGATGCATGCTCAACCTTGGAACAACAGGGCTCTGAGATACAGGGATCCAGGCATAGCCTGAAGAGGGGAAATAATACTAAAATGCTTGACTGTCTTATGAATATTGGTTTTCCTTGCCTACTATTGTAAAATAGGCACTAGAGTGGGATAGAAAAGAATGTTGGGAAACATGATTAGAAAAAACTTGTAAGCCTGTCTTCAGCCTATAAATGATTGGAAACCTAAAAGGGGTTCTAGAACTTGCCCAGTAAATAGGCCTCGTGCAAAGCCTTTACAGAATGTAGGACCTTAGGTGGAATCCCGAGTTCCGCCCAGAACCTTCTGGGGTGGGACATTCCCACTAGCAAGGACAAGCAGACCAGCCTAGAACAGCTAGAGCAATAGAAGATACATCTTCTAAGAAAGATCATCAGGAAAAACCCAAAACAAAAATGTCAGCATGACTGACTACTATAAGAATAAGCAAGCTGTTCACCAGGAAGCCATCAAGGCAAGCAATCAAGTTCCTTAAGGACAAACTCTCCTCTAAGACTGAAACTCAAAGGGAACACACAAACAGGCATGTAAGCTTGCTGTCAACCACACTGGTCTACTGGTGAGTGGAAGAGGGGGAAAGGCAGCAATGAAGAAATGGGCTGAGTTCAGCCACAGTCCATTGAATATCGCTGACCTGGAGATGAGAGAGAGAAGAGGAAGGGCTGGTTGGTCCAAAGTGTGGTGAGACTTTAGGACATTTGAGCCCATGGACAAGAACATAGTCACAGAGGGCTAGAGCTGAGAGTGAAACATTCAGCTGATATGAAGTGAGGGGAGAAGTACAAGAACACCCAAATTTGCAGATAGTACCCATATGACCTAACCTTGATGGCTTGATAATCAGAACTCGACCTGAGGAAGATTACCAAAAAAAATTTTTTTTTTTTGGTAAAGGAAACAAGGGTAAATTGCTACAATTTGATGAACCTGACCTATACTCATGGCGGTAGCAACTCTAAATACCAACAGAGAGGGAAGGAATCTTCACATCAAGTATCAACGCTATCCCCTGTGTACACAGGGTAGATAGGGATGAGCAACTTAGACACTAGCTACTTAAAATGAGGGGGCAAAAAAGGCACGAAATGTCTGGCTTACAAGGTTTCAAGAGGGAGTTTAGTTTAAGAGTATGGGGGAGAAGAAAGAGTACCCATTGAATAGTTTTCATCTTGTCTAGATGGCTCTCGTAAAGAGAGATGGAGATAAGATTCATATGATTCAATAGTGAATAATAGTTATCATGACTAATTGCGACTGTCACAATAGTAAAGATAGAAGTTTTTTTTAACAAAAACAGGGGAGTAGTTAAACTTACAGTCCAGAAACAGAGGCCCGTAAGACCATCAAGGGAGAAGAACACAAGCAGAATATGGGAACTTATCCAGAGAAGCAGCGACACCAGAGACAGAGGCAGAGATGGGGTCATGGAGACGGGGAGTAGCTGAGGACTCTAGATTCATGGTAATGGAAGGACTAAGAGCTGGTGGCCAGGAGGCAGACTTGCAGAATGTGCCCTTTGGAGGTATAAATTATTACATGTGCCTTAATGTTTTTTTGTTTTTAAAAAAGCTACAGTGAATAGAGAGAAATAGTGTTAACTGATGGTATATGGAGAGGATTATAATCATTGTAATGAAACAAGGTGTATGATTTGTTGAACGTAAAACTGATGATGTGCCCTGTAAACTTTCACACAATCCACAATAAATACCTTAAAAAAAACCAAAATCAATAGGACAAGAAAGAAGGAAAAGATCAAAATGGATGTCAGAAGACTCTGAAATGTGCATCCCATCATAGAGATGCTAAAGCAAATGGAAGAAATGAGGAAGTTAAAGAGCTTAGCAGAAAGTTTCAAACGGCAGATTGAGAACAAAAAGTCAAGCATTCTACTGAAATGTGCAAAGACCTAGAGTTACAAAACCAAAAGGAAGAACACACTCAGCATTTACTGAGCTGAAAGAACTGAAGAAAATAAATTCTAGTCTCAACTTGCAGTACAGAAAGATCGTATGGGCAAATATAAATGATGCAGAAAGCATCAAAAGAAGATGGAAGGAATGCACAGAGTCACTGTACCAAAAAAGAAATGAATGATGTTCAACCATTTCAAGGAAAAACATGTGATCAAGAGTCCATGGTACTGAACGAAGAAATCAAGATGCATTGAAGGCAATGGCAAAGAACAAGGCTCTGGGAATTGATGGAACACAAATTGAAAATTTTCAACAAACTGATGCAGCACTGGAGGCACTCACTCATCTATGCTAAGATATCTGGATGACAGCTACGTGGCCAACTGATTGCCCATTCCAAAGACAGGTGACTCAACTGAAAGCATAAATAATTGGATAATATCATTAATATCACACAGAAGCAAAAGTCTTCTAATGATAATTCAAAAACATCTGCAACAGTACATTAACAGGAAACTGCCACTCATTGCTGAAGACAGATGGATCTTGGCTGAAAGCAGAGAATACCTTCTGATATTTACCTTCTTTTATTGACTCTGAAAAGACTTTTGAATGTGTGGATCACGGCAAGTTAGGGACTACATTGCAGAGAACGAGTATTCTGGAATATTTAATTGTGCTCATGAAGACCCTGTACATAGACCAAGAAGTAGTCACTTGAACAGAACAAGGGGACATTGAATGGTTTAAAATTAGGAAAGGTGTACATCAGGGTTGGATTCTGTCACCATGCTTAATATGTACGCTCAGCAAATAATTTGAGAAGCTGGATTATATGATAAAGGACATCATATAATCATGGCATCAGGATTGGAGGAAGACTCATTAACAACCTGCAGTATGCAGATGATATAACCTTATTATTATAATTTTTTAACCCTATTTTTTGAAAGTGAAGAGGACTTAAAATATTTACTGATAAAGATCAAAGACCACAACCTCCAGTTGGTTGTACATCAATGTAAAGAAAACAAAAATCCTCACCACTAGACCAATAAATCATGATAAGTGGAGAAAAATTGAAGGTGTTGATAATTTAATTTTGCTTGGATTCAATATCAACTCCATGGACTCAGCAGTCAAGAAATCAAACCACGTGTTGCATTAGGCAAATCTGCTACACAAGACCTCTTTAAAGTGTTCAAGAGCAAAGATGTTAGTCTGATGACTCAAGCATGCTTTCTCCAAGCCATGATATTTTCAATAGCTTCATATGCATGTGGAAGTAGGACAGTGAATAAAGAAGACCGTAGAAGAGTTGATGCATTTGAGTTATGGTGTTGGAAAAGATTGAAAGACTGCTAGAAGAACAAACAGGTCTGTGTTGAAAGATGTACAGTCAGAATGCTGATTGGAATTTAGGATGGCCAAATTTTGTTTCTCACACTTCGGACATATTATCAGAAGGGCCCAATCCCTGGAGAACGACATCATGCTAGGTAAAGTGGAGGGTCAGCAAAAAAACAAAACGATACACACAGCATGAAGAGAACTATTTGAGAAAAAGCATGTATGTGGAAACAGACCAAAGGGGAAAAATCCAAAATATATTGTTTGAGGTAATGGAATTAAAAGTAATTATTTTTCTAAAAATAATTTTGAGAGTTGTATTTGTAATTAAAACAAGCAAGCAAAAACAACTAATAACTCAGTATGTAAAGCACTGCGACAATGAAGCTCTGAAGAATAAAAGTGTATATAAAACATGGTTCTGCTAAAGGATCATAAAAATATTTTGTTTTAGTTTGGATATTTGAAAATGTAAAGGTAACTATGTTGTTGTTATTAAGTGCCATTAAGTTGGTTCTGACTCGTATCAACCCTACATAGGGCTTCTGAGGAACAGCTGGTGAGTATGAATCACCGTTCTTGTGGTTCAAACCAACATTGGGGTCCAGTGCTTATCTTACAGCGCACCAGACCAGTACTGAAGCTTCAAGTAAACGTTGGCAGGCATTGAACCTCAAAGAAAATTCACAAAAATTACCTACCTCATAGCAGTATTGTTGAACTTTATGTAAAACTTTGTTTAGGTCCTTATTCAGCTGTTCAAGCTCTAGAACAATAGTTGCATATCTCCGCTGAAATTCAATGCTTATGGGCATGGAATATGACTTCTGAGAAGAAAAAATAAATCAGATTTTTATAAGGATTTTTTTCTATTTTTTAAAGTAATGCATTGTCAATGATCAAATAGGAATCTTGACCTGGACATCATATATTACAAGTTATTTAAACTGTCTATATTCAATTCTTTGCATGATAATGTCAATTGAAATTTAGGAGATAATCCTTGTTCCTAGAAGCATCATTATGCCTGCCAGTTCATCAAAAAAATTTAAATTATATTATATAGAGAAAGCTACAGAAAGTAAATACAGCAAAACGTTAATTATTGTTGTTGTTGTTAAGCGCCATCGAGCTGATTCCGACCCATAGCAATCCCGTATAAGGGATTCCAAGGAGCAGATGGTGAGCTTGAACCCCGACCTTGCCGTTCAAACAACTTTGCAATCTGATGGATTATTCCACAGCGCCACACCAGCACTCCAAAATTTTAATAGTTGAATTTATATGCATTTCCTTGTATTTGTTTTCTTTTTAAAACTTTTTCATAGGTTTGTTATTTTTTTTTAAAAACTTGAAGCATTCTAGTTATTTAAAGTCCAGTGATTCTCTCCCTGAAATCAATTCAATATAGCCTAATGGCTTAGAGCTTGGATGCTAAAATCAGATTGTTGTTATATGCCGTCGAGTTGGTTCTGACCCATAGCGACCCTGTATAGGGTGTCCGAGGATGTAAATCTTTACGGGAGCAGAAAGCCTCATCTTTGTCCCACGGAACAGCTGGTAGTTTTGAACTGCTGACCTTGCGGTTCACAGCCCGATTCATAATCACTACGCTACCAGAGCTCCTTTAAAATCCAGATTGTTGTTAAGTATCGTGGAGTTGGTTCCAACACATAGTGACCCTGCACAGGGTTTCCGAGGCTGTAAATCTTTACGGGAGCAGAACACCTCACCTTTCTCCTGGAAGAACCGCTGGTAGTTTTGAACTGCCGACCTTGAGGTTAGCAGCCCAATTCGTAACCACTACGCTACCAGAGCTCCTTTTTACACATATTCAATTCCCAAATCCATTGCCAATGAGCTGTGTGATCTTTCTCTCTGTGTATCTTATTTACCTTATCTGAAAAATGGTGATAATAAAAAATATTTATCTAATGGAATTATTACAAGGATTAAGTATATAGTGTCTATATGGATCGGAACCAACTCGACGGCATTTAACAACAACCACCATATAGATACTGATCACTGAATATTAGCTGTTATTATCCATCACACAGCTTTATATTTGCTCCCTACCAGCAGGGTTGGAGGATCAAATCCACCAGCCACTCCCTGGAAATCCTATACAGGATTGTTTCGAGTTGAAACAGACTCCATTGCAATTAACAACAACAACCAGCATATATAAATGGGCTTTGTTTTCTTTCTTGTCCTTCCATGCCACTGATAAGTTACACTCAACATTCCACTCCAGCTACAAAGGCTAGCAATGAGACTTCTCAAGTCAAGTCAAATTTGCCATCTCCACCACCTAATTCCCAAGAAAGTAGACAATTATATTCCGGGGCAACTGTTCCTTCTAGAAAAGTATGGTTAGGAAAAGAAAGAACACTAGATAATACAGGAATAAAACTCAGAATTATAGATTTTTCCAGCTACTGGAAACCTTAGAGATCACCTACATCATCTTTTGTCATTTTATGGATGAAAAAAAATGAGGCCTTGAGAAGTTAAATGCCATGTAATAGCATACAATGACTTGATGGTGATGATTATGATGACATCTAACATGTTGACTAGAGCTGACCAATGGCCAAGGACTGTTTTAAGTAATTTATGGAACCCAAATTGAATCCTCATTGCTATGCCAGGAGAAGGATACTATTATTTTATCTTATTTTACAAATGAGGAATGTAGGCCCACGTCTCACAGCTAATAACTGGTAAACGTGTTGGGCCAAGCCTTCCAGAATTCCTCTGCTACTGTGGACTGAAGTGCTGAAAGGAGGAGAAGAGGAGAGAGAAAGGACAAGTTCTATATAGCCTAGAATCACAGCCTATTTTTAGCTTATTGGTGGTGCTTCCTGGACTGTTTTCCAAAGCTAAGCCTCAGGTTTTTTTTTTTTTTGTGGTATTAAGCCCACTAGATTATAAATGCAAGGGTAAGGTTTACAGAGAAGATCATCAGTTTTACATCCTACAAATCACACACATTGTTTTATCTCAATGATTGCAAACTACTCCATGTAACAAGTTTTCCTGCTACCTCCCTGTGGTTTTTCTTTCCATCCCTCCTCCTTTCCCATCCCCTCTCAACTTTGTCGTTTTGTAAATGTTGCCCTTTTGTTCCTGAATAATTGGCCATTCAACAGTGAGCATACTTTAATTTACTAGTGTTGTTGTCCCCCCTATATACTTATCTTATTTACTGCTTGGCTAAAAATTGGGCTATGTGGGTGAGTTCTGTTCCAGACCTGAAGGGTGATTGAGAGCCCAAATCTTGGGTTCTTCTAATCTCTTTCTGAAGATTACGCCCAGTCCTTTTTATAATTTTGAGTTTGTTCCACCTTTTCTCCTGCTCTATTCTGGGACCTTCTAACATGATCCCTTTCAGAGTGGTTCATACTGGTAGTCAGGCACCATCTAGTTTTTCTGGCCTCAGAGATATAGTGTCTGCTGTTCACATGTTCCATTGGAATAACTGATTCCAAGCATCTTTAAATTTGTATCACTGCTTTTTCTTCTGCACATGGAGAAACTAAAAGTTGTAACTTAGATGGCCACTCATGAGCTTTTAAGATAGCAAGGGTAAATCTTGATAGATTTTCTTAAATGACATAGGACAATTGCAGGACCTATTATTAAGTTTTAAGAAAACGGAAAACAGCAATGGTGAGAAAAAGGCCGGGAAAGTTGAGTCAAGCAATGTTCTTCTGTCAAGACAATGTACGTGCTCATTCTTTGAGGGTAACAAGGGCTGGCCTATGAGAGTTTCATTGGGAAACCTTACCCCATCCAACCTACTTGTTATGTGGATGGAATTGCAATCACTGAGATGAAACCAAGTTTCTGATTTGTTGGATGTAAAGATCATCCACCCTTGATCTTGCCCCTTTCATACGTCTTTTTATTTTAAAAATACAAAAAAACATTTATAACGAACACGATTTGAGTTTCTTGCAGATGCCAAACTGTACTGACATATAAATCAGAGCGCAGAATTCTTCTGGGAAGAGTTAAAGAGAGATGACAACATCACTTGCAGAAGTGTACAGCCCCATGGAGGATATGTCAAGAAACATACCTTAACATTTGATGTTTTGATTTTGGTTTGTTAAAGGAAGTCTATACACAGATATTACTATGCTTTTTACATGGAATGAAAAGCAATAGAAATTAATTTTTTAAAATGTAATACTGTTTATTTAACTTCAAAAATCTTTCAGCATTCTAAACATACAAAAGAAATAACAGAACATTATAAAGTGTGTTTAAGTATAGAAGGTTCTTGAACTTCCACTGATGCAGTGGCTCTTCACTTTGCTGATAATGAAGAGTTCGACATTTGTTCAAAAACAGTTGAAAAACTACCACACTTAAAAAATACCACAAAACCAAAACAGAAAACAAAACCCCAAGTACTTCTCATGCCAGCTGACCCCACTTTCCTACAGCTAAGACTGGCAGCAGATGCTCCAGTCACTACGTACAAAAATGAACATAAAGGTGATGGTTGCTAACATGGTGAATGTAATTAATGTCATTGATTTATACTTAAAAAGGCCATGTTTTGTTATGTGTATATTTAATAATTAAGAAAAACAAAAAATAATTTAATATTAGCAGTATTTTTAGCACCTCTTCAAAAATCAACACAATTGTATTGTACTTGCTAATGTAAACAATTTAAACTGCCATCTCTTAACAAAGAGCAAGCATGCAATTTATGCTTTTTTTTCTTTTGAAAACAGTATTTTACAACAGCCTTTTCTCTTGGAAACATGAAGGTTTATGTCTAAATAACAGTACCTTGGGTGAGATATAGAGAACAATGCCCCTTCTTGTCTGAAAAATATAATGGTGTGTTATTGTTGTTGTTAAGTGCCACTGAGTCGGTTCTGACTCATAGCGACCCTGCATAGGCTGTCTGAGGAGCAGTCACTATAGAGGGTTTCTGAGGAGCAGTTTGTGGTTCAAACTGACCTTGCAATTCAATGTGTATCCTACAGCACCACACCAGGATTCCATAATGGGTGTACATATTTTTAATAGTTTATTACCAATGGCCAGGTCATGGTTACCTGTTGAAATTCTTTTATTCAAAAGTTGGGGTGTTTTACACTGTGATATTTAAGACATTAACACTAATGAGTAGAGAATTGCAGATTTTGGACAAGTTGAAGATTCTCTAAAATAGATAGCTGTCCATTTGTTCTGCTGGCTGTAGACGCTTCATACTTTCTTTGGACATCATTAGATATCTTACGCTTTCAAGAACAACTCTAATGCTATATGAATTTCATCACTCTCTAACACTAGTATGTTCTGTGCATCTACCATTTCACTAGAATTATTTATTCCATTCATATTACATTTGGTTACAAATCTAATGAGGGACCTTCTGGGTATTTAGATTACTCTAACATCTAGGCTTTTATATTGTTTTCATAATTAGTCTATGGAGACAGTCACATCTGCTGTAGCCCTAGACTTCACTTGTTTGTTTCTGAATGTAAAACCACCCTGTAACAAATCCTACTTGGCTGTGATGATGTATTGTTTTAATATACTGATGAATTCCACTAGCTAAAATTTTGTTAGGATATCTGCATCTATAGTCGTGAGTGGAAGAGCTCTGATGAGCAGTGCTTAAGTGTTCAGCTGCTAACTGAAAGGTTGGTTGTTCAATCCCACTAGCTGCTCTGCAGGAGAAAAGACAATCTACTTCCACAGATTACAGCCTTGGAATCCCTATGAGGCAGTTTAACTCTGTTGCACAGGGTTGCAACAAATCCATAGTCAGGTAGTAGGCTCATGAATAAGACTGACTTGTTGTTTTCCTCTCCTGCAATGTATTTTGTTGGGCTTTGGTATCAAATTATCCAATATTATAAAACAAGCTGGAAGTGTTCTAATTTTCTCTACTCTTTTGAAGCCTTTTTGAAAGTTTATATTAATGGTAAATGTTTGGTAGAAATCACTGGTTTGGAAGAATTCATCTAGGGATATATTTCTTTGTGGGCAAGTTTTAAATTTATGATTCATTTAAAAGGTAGTTCCAGGACTACTTTGACTTTTTTTTTCTCCCTGTGTCAGTATTGACAAGTTGTATCTTTCTAGGATTTGAATTATTCAATATTCAAATATACTGACAGAAAGTTGTTTTTCCAAATCATCCTATAACTTTTTTTTAATGTCTTTTGGACTACAGTGATAGCCCCTCTTTTTTTTTCTTTTTTATGTCAATTATTTGTACCTTTCAATGACTTTTTCCTAATGTGTTGCTACGATTATCAACTTCATTAGTTCTTCCAAAGAACCAACTTTTAACTTTACTGATTCTCAATTAAATTTTCTTTTTTCCATTACATTAATTTCTTCTTTAGATTTAATAAAACATCCCAAAATACTAAATCTGTTGCCACTGAATTGATTCAGACTCACAGTTACCCTAAATAGGTCAGAGCAGAACTGCACCATATGTTTTCAAGGCTGTAACCTTTACAGAGCAGACTGCCAAACCTTTCTCTCACAAAGTGGTGAAGTGTTCGAACTATCAACTTTTGGTTAACCACCAAACACATTAACCACTGTGTCACCAGGGTTCCTTTATTAGACTCAATATGCTGTTGATTGATTTCTTGAGATGGATGCTCAAGTCACTGATTTCTCAGTCTTCAATTCAGACATGTTCTTTTATACTAATGTAGGCATGGTTACATCCCACAATTATTGATGTATGCATAGTTTAATGTTCACTTGGACAACATCCAACTGCAAATATGTCTGTAATTTAATAGTTTTTTTTAAAAAAAGAGAAAGCAGATCTCGTTTGTTTATTATTTCCCCCTAATGTTTTTAAAAGGAGCTCTGGTAGCGTAGTGGTTACAAATCAGGCTGCAAACCTTAAGGTCAGCAGTTCGAAACTACCAGCTGTTCCGTGGGAGAAAGATGAGGCTTTCTGCTCCCTTAAAAATTTACAGCCTTGGAAACCCTGTACTAGGTTGCTATGAGTCAGTTCCGATTCCATGGCACATAACCACCAACCACCCATAGTTTTCAGGGAGTCCTGGTATGGGGCTGTGGGTTAATGCACCAGACTGCAAAGCAATATGAACTACAAGGTTGATGGTTCCAGCTCACCAGCTGCTCCTTGAAAACCCTTTACAGTGTTGCTATGAGTCAGAACCAACTCGATGGCACTTAACAACAACAACAACAATGGTTTTAAAGACCCCACACCCAGACTCTTGCAGCACTGGAACACTGGGTGAGATACAGGCAGGTAAACAGAGGACTTAGCTGTGAAAGCAGATTTTTAGGTCTGTCTGGCCAGCAGCCAGTGGTGTTGGGCTCCCCGTTCCTTAGTAGACAGGGCATGTTCTACTCCCTCTCTACTCATTCTCAATCTGCCTCCATTGCTTCCAGCTTCCTCCAGCATTGGGGATGAGGATGACCGGAAGCAGGCTCCCATAAGGTTTTTTTTTTTTTTTAAATAAACAGAAATTTATTTGTTCACAGTTTAGGGGGGCTGTCGTTGTTGTTGTTAGGTGCCATCGAGTCAGTTCTGACTCATAGCGATACTTTGTACAACGGAACAAAACACTGACTGGACCTGCATCATTCTCACAATTGTTGTTACACTTGAGCCCGTTGTTGCTGCCACTGTGTCAATCCATCTCATTGGGAGTCTTCCTCTTCTTCCCTTCTCATAAGGTTTTAATATGGTGGTTACACACCATGCAAATCACACAACATTCTATTTCACAGAACATATTGTGGGTGTTAAGTGACGCATACCTGTATATAATTTTCACTATCATTAAAAACATTTTTGAAATTGCTCTTATAATTTATCATTTGACTCCTTGTTTTGTATATTCTTTAATTTTTAAACATAAAAGTTTTCTTTTCTATGTATCCTTCTGTCATTAACTTTTTTTTTCTTCATTTTTTATTTTTTATTGTGTGATAATTTACATGGGGGAACATTAGTTTTACATTCATTCTGTCATATATCGTTTCATTGCCATAATTACCATCCTGTCCATGCATCATCACCCAACCAAAGGGTATACCCCGCAGGCCTCCTCCTCTCCCCCCACGATCCTCAGCACACAGCCCCCTTCCCTCCCTGGATCTCAAGTCCTCAGCCACTCCATCTCTCCGTGTCACCCTCTCTGTCTCCATCTCAGGCCTCACTGCTTCTCTGGGTGGGGTCCCGATCTCTGCTCTTCTCCAATGATGGTCCCAGGGGCCTTCACTCCCAGACTGAAAGGTTAATCACTCCCCTCCTTGCTACAAAATATGCTCCTTTACATTTCCAGTCCTCACAATCAGTCCTGATGACAATTATTTGCCCTTGCATCACAAGAGACCCATCTGCATTTCTTTTCATCAGCCCTTCCTAGACAGGTTGGATATTACTCACTTGAGACACCACCCTCCTCCCCACCCTGTTGATCTAGGCTCCCTCTTGAAGGCTTGTAAGCCAGTCACTTCTTACCTTTGTATCCCTCCCCCCATTTTGGGTAGCTAATGTTCAAACTGCCCATACTTATACTGGACACATTGTAGCCCCTTTTTAGGTATTCCAATAAGTTTTAGGCAGAGAACGGACTTACAAGCTTTCTATGGTGATATTTCTGGCTATTCCTTTCTCTACTCTCCCGTGATTGTTTTATAATATAATGCATGGAAAACCCAGGTTCAAAATTCAGCCAAGCATCTTAACATTATTCCCCCCTTTCCCCCATTCCAACCATGTCCCAGTCTCTGTATCCCAGAGCCCTAGGTTGTGCCTACATCATTTATTACCTCTGTCCCATTTAGCTCATTCCTACCTAATTGTTCTCCCGTCTGCATTGTTCCTCCATTCCCCTCTCCCTACTTGTATATTGCCTACCTCCCCAACACCCAA
>NW_006408679.1:2687673-2699285 GCF_000296735.1 Chrysochloris asiatica | reverse complement strand
TCCAGCTCATTTGCATCCGTTGCTCTCTTCTGCTTTTAGACATGTTTTGATAATGTTAATTGTTTCTTATTGGGCATGATTATTCTTATTTTATTATAATTATTAGTAATATGATCAGGAGATAGGCAGCGGGCGGGTTGGGCCTTGGGTGTGCCTGGGCCTCGGCGACTGGGCTGTGGAGGTTTGGGCCTCGGGTGGGCAGCTTGTTTGGGCCTCGGGTGGGCAGTTTAGGCCTCAGGGGGCCAGGGTGTCAGCAGCTGGACTTCAGGCGGATTGGGCCTCGGCGACCAGGCGGGTCTTGGCCGCGGTGGCGGGTGGGTGATTTGGGCCTTGGTTGGGCCTGGGCCTCTGTGGCCGGGCTGTGGGCAGGTTGGGCCTCAGGGCAGGCCTTGGCCTCAGTGGGCATGTCTGGGCCTTGACCTTGGTGGGTGGGCCTGTGCCAGGGGCTGGCCTGGGCCTTGGTGGGTGGGCCTGGGCCTTGGGCGGGCCTGAGCCTCGGAGGCTGGGCAGAGGGCTAGCCTAGGCCGAGGCAGTGGAGGGCGGGGGATAGTGGCTGCAGGAAGGTGGCGTCTGTGTCTGATGACGTCAAAAATGCCTCTCTCTGTCTCTCTGTACTGTGGGTACCCTGAATTGCCTGGTATCTGCGCTGATATCCTTTACTATGGCAAGGAGACCCCTTTGGGAAGGGCTATGTCGGCTCCTGAGGCTTTGTTCTTATATGCTTCCTCTCCTCTGGAAGTGCCACTTTCTGAAGGGGCTTGCTCCAGCCTGCTCCCCGCCTGCCCCCCCCCCCCCCCCGCACTGTAAGCTCTGCAGGGCACGGAGGCAGTTGCCGGAGCGGTAGCCGAGTGCAGGCGGGTGAAAGCTCAAAAGGCCTGTAATTCCTCAGCAATTTGATCTTCTAAAAAAGCAAGTTCAGAATGTTGAAACATAAGGTCTTATGTTTGCTCAAAGGCTGTCTGTCTGCTAGACGGAGGTTTCCTTTGTGCAATACCACCCTTTTCCCCAGTAGCCTGCCCTACCTGTGCTGCCTGGTCAGGGACGCACTGGAAGTGCTGCCATTAACTTCTAGCTCATTTGCACCATGGTAAGAGAACATATTCTGGAAAATTATAATCACTTGAAACTTGATGAAATTTGCTAGAGGGCCAACACACAATTCCTAGAAATATTCCACATGTGTTTGAAAATAATGGGTATTTTGCAGTTAACTGTGTTTCTCAAATCTTCTTTATCCTTACTAATTTTGTTGCTTATATTTTCAAGCTGTTACTAAAAGAGCTCTGGAAACTGTTCCACTGTAACGGAATCTTTCTTTTTGATTCTCTCAGTTTGTCAATTTTTGTTGTTCATCTAAGGTAGGATAAGTTATGTGCAAACTTTGAATTATTATTTCTTCTTGGTGACCTAAACCTTTCATCATTATGAACTGCCCTGTATATATTCAGTAAATTTGTTGATGTGAGTGCTGTGGCTCTGTAAGGCATGCACTGGACTGCTAACAACAAGGTCTATGGTTTGAGTCCACCAACTGCTCCACAGGAGAAAAAGAAGACCTTCTGCTTCCCTAAGATTTATAGGCTTGGAAACCCTATACAGGGTCACAATGAATCAGAACTGATTTGATAGCATTTAACATTTGTTGCCCTGAATTTTATTTTGTCAGATTTCAAGGACTCTGGTAGCATAGTGGTTATGAATTGGGCTGCTAACCTCAGGGTCAGCAGTTCGAAACTACCAGCTGTTCCACGGGAGAAGATGAGGCTTTCTGCTAGTATAAAGATTTACAGCCTCGGAAACCCTGAATGGGGTCGCTATGAGTCAGAACCGACTCCACAGCACATAAACAACAACAATAAAGAGCTTCTTTTGTTATTTTTAAACTTTGTACTGCATATCTTCTTTATATTTAAAAGATTTTATCCTTTCTAGATTATTTTATATTAAATGTATACAAAATAACCATCATGGAGTAGGGTCTAATACTTTGATCTAGTCTGACAATAAAAAATTTAGCTCACTTATATTTAACATAGTGAGTTACTTGATGGAACAAATAGTTTTGTGCTCAGCTACTAGCCAAAAGGTTTGCAGTTCGAATCCACCCAGAGACACCTTAGAAGAAAGGCATGGAACTCTACTTCTGAAAGGTCACAGCATTAAAAACCCTATAGATTATATAGTTGTACTATGCACACATGGGGTATCCATGAGTCAAAATCAAACTGATGAAAACTTCCTCGTGTGTGTGTTTAATTTTAATATTGCTGTGCTTGCGGTTGAGTAGATTTGGATTCATAGTGACCCTATAAGTCAGTGTTGAACTTACCCACAGTGTTTCCTAGGTTGGTATCTTTATGGGAACAAATCACTAGGTCTTTTTCCTGAGGAGTCAGTGGTGGGTTCAAAGGGTCAACCTTTAGGTTTGAAGCCTACGGAATTTACAGTCATGCAGACAGCCAAAGAATCGAACATACCCACCAAACCTACTTAATTGTATAGTCAGTGGCATTGTGTAAGGTTGGGAATAAACTGTATTGTAATATTGACTTATTAGGAGGTGCTCAGTGTGAGAGAGAGTGATAACAAATAAATATTATATATAACATTTATCTCAAGATAAGTATTTTTAAACATTATATACAAGCACACAAAGAAAAAAAGAAACAAATCCTTACCAATTTTTCTGCTTCTGTGTTCATTTCTCTTAACTTCTTGATGTGTTCCTTTTTAATCATGAGGATTTTTGATAATTTGGTCTATAGGGAGAAAATGTTTTGGAATAAACAGAGGCATTTAATTATATCAATGAGATACCATATTTCCAACTTTTCACTAAGATATTTTAACAGTAATTTAGAGTTTAAATATAAATATAGCAAGGTTATTTTATTTTTATAAGTCTGATTGATTCGCTGACAGGAAAATATTACTTTAAAATCCATTAAGCCAAGATATGTTAAAAGGACTAAGAAGTCAATCTGGCCAGGCTCTCAAGGGCCAACGTGAGATAATTTATCCATCAAAAATAAGACAAATTACAAAGGATTGTTGCTATTGTTATTAGGTGCAATCAAGTCAGTACTGACTCATAGCAATGCTATGCACAGCAGAATGAAACACCGCCTGATCCTGGGCCAACCTCACAATTGTTGCCACACTGATGCTGTCACTTTGCCAATCCATCTCATTGGAGGTCTTCCTGTTTTTCTCTGACCCTCAACCCTACCAAACATGATATCCTTCTCCAGCGGCTGGTCCCTCCTGACACTATGTCCGAAGTATAAGAGACGAAGTTTGGCCATCTTGGCCTCCAAGGAGCACTTTGGCTGCACTTCTTCCAACACAGACCCGTTGGTTCTTTTGGTAGCCTATGGTATTTTCAATATTCTCCTCCAACACCATAACTCAAAAATATCAGTTCTTCTATGGTCTTCGTTATTCACTGCCCAGCTTTCACACTCATACGAGGTTATTGAAAATACCATGACTTGGGTCAGGTGAACCTTAGTCCTCAGGCTGACATCTTTGTTCTTCAACACTTTAAAAAGGTCTTGCTGACAGGGCTGATGAAAGGAGATGGGGATAGATCTCATGTGGCACAATAGTGAAAAACTGCTATCAAGACTGACTGTGAGGGTTGGAAATGTAAAAGTAGATGTTTTGTAGCAAAAGGAGGAGACTGACTGACTTTGCAGTCCAGGAATGGAGGTCCCTGGGACCATCAAGGAAGAAGACCCTCTACAGGGTCACTGTGGTCGGAACCAACTTGACAGCACTTAACAACAACAATAACAACTTGTCCAAATGGATTTCTGGTGTGGCACTGTGGGTTAATGCAATGGGTTGCAAAGTCGGTTTGAACTGCCAAGATCAGTGGTTCAAGCTCACCAGCTGCTCCTTGGAAACTTTATACAGGGTTGCTGTGGGTCGGAAAGAACTGAATGGCACTCGTTGGTACTGATTCGATGGCACTTAACAACAACAATCATCTATAAGTTTAAGCACTGGACCACAAGGCTGGTTTGAAATGCAAGGTTGGCGGTTCAAACCCACCAGGTATGCCTTGGAAACCCTATACAGGGCCACTATGAGTTGGAACCGACTCAAAAGCACTTAACATCATCTATAAAAAGAGGAAGGTCCCCAACGAGATGGACTGTCCAGGTGGCAACATTGATGGACTCAAACGTGGCAACAATGCTGAGGTTGACTCAGGATTGGGCAGTGTTTCGTTATGCTGTGCATAAGGTCGCTATCAGTTGGTACCAACTTGATGGCACCTAACAACAACAATATTTGTGAGAATGACAAACCATGGCTATTTTTCTATTATCACCTTTTCATACAAAAATATTTCTCTTTGGAAGCCAACAGCTGTAAGTATAAGAAATTCTACGTTGTTGTTAAGTGCCGCTGAGTTGGGTCTTACTCACAGTGACAGAGTTTCCAAGGAGCAGTTGGTGAGTTTGAACTACCAACCTTGCAGTTCAAACCAACCTTAAGCTCCAGTGCATTATCCTATGTCACCACACCAGGACATCTGTATTACAGGAATAATGTTAATTAAAAAAAAATAATAATTAACAATGTCTTATTGAAAAATATAAAATACTATACACATGCACAAATGACAAGTTTCTACAAAATTGTTCAAAAGGTAAACACTTGTCAATATTTTAATGGATTATAGTATAAACATTTGTTTACCATGAGTTAGACTTGACTAAAGGACTTGGTTTTAGCTCTCCTAAGGGCAAAAAAAACTCTGTTAATGTAGTCGTTATGAGTCGGGTTGCTAATCTCACGGTCAGTAGTTCGAAACTACCAGTACTTCCACAGGAGAAAGATGAGAGGTTTTCTGCTCCCACAAAGATGTATAGCCTTGGAAACCGTATATAGGGTTGCTAAGGGTTAGAACTGACTCCACAGCATATAATCACCACCACTACCATCCTAAGCCAAAGGAGCCTTAGTGGTACTGAGTTAGACTTTGGACTGTTAACTTCAAGGTCAGCAGTTCAAACCCATCAGCAACTACTCAGAAGAAAGATGAAGAAAAAGCCTTGGAAACGCTAAAGAGCAGTTCTACTCTGTTCTTTACGGCCGCGATGAGTAAGAATCGACTCAATGGCAATGGGTTTTGGTTTAAGCCAAAGTACTTTTTCTTTTAAAAAACAGAAAGAAGAAACAAGTCAAACATTAGATTCTGATTAAAACTAAATAACTTAGTCTAACTTTCAAAACTAACAACTCACTAATCCACTGCTGTCCAGTCGATTCCACCCCACAGTGACCCTGAGGTTCTAAGTCTTTACAGAAATAGATAGTATCATCTTCCTTTGGAGGGGCTGGTGGGTTTGAACAGTTCATCTTTTGGTTAGCAGCTCAACACTTAAGCCACTGTACTACCAGGGCTCATTAACAGCTGCTCATTGGTGATGGTGAGTGGTTAGTGGTTCGTGGTGGTGTGCTATCAAATCAGTTCCAACTCATGCTGACCCTGCAAATCTTTAAGGAAGCAGAAAGTCTCATCTTTCTCGGCAACAACTCATTACATGCTTTAAAATAATAATATAGTGCTCAGCAGACCTTGACTGGAGTACTGGTGTTACGTTGTAGGCTAAGCACTGGATGGCAAGGTAGGTTTGAACTGCAAGGTCAGTGGTTCAAACTCACCACACGCTCCTCGGAACCAACTCAATGGCACTTAACAACAATAGACCTGGGCTGGTTCTCAGAAAATAACGTTCAACATATTTCTAAACTTATTTCAACTTAGATTTCTTAATGACTAGCTTTCTGCTCCTATAAAGATCACTAAAGACTCAGAAACCTTATATAGGATCACTATGAGTTCAAACCGACTCAATGACACTAGCAACAATAATAATCACTAAATTAATTCTGGTAGTGCAGCAGGTTATGCACTGGATGGATAATCCCAAGGTCAGCAGTTCAAATCCACCAGAGGCTTCTTGGAAACCCTCTACAAGGTCGCTATGAATTGGAACTGACTTGACAGCACTTAACAACAACAACAATCACTAAATACTTAGTAAGTAAATATCTGTTTCTAGTCTCAGTAAAAGAAAGAATTCCTTTTAACAATATAGCTAGTGAAACATCAAAACTATTAATGTATCAGGTTACTCTGTTGTTGTTAAGTGTTGGTAAGTTAGTTCTGACTCAAAGTGACCCTTAACATGGTTTCCAAGAAGTGGCAGTTAGCAGTCCAGTGCTTATCTTATAGCACTACACCAGGAGATTACAAAATAATAATAATAAAAAAAAGCACTAAAAAAAAAAGCCCTCATATCTACCCTAAATCAGGTGAGACTGTAAGTCTTTATGAGAACAGAAAGCCAGAAAGTCTCGTCTTTCTTGGTGGCGTGGCTGGTAGAGTCAACATGTTGACCTTGTGTTTTGCAGTCCAGCTCGTAATCCACTACACTACCAGGACTTCAACTCAGAATTTCACACAACAGAGCGTATGAGTTCTTAAAAATAGCAAAATAGTAAGAACCAAAGCTAATGAAAAGTTCAACAAGAAGCCTCCAAGCCTTTTTTGGCTGTGGTAACTTATTTTCAGGCTATGTTGGATATAACAGAATTTTAAAACAACAAAATGATAAAAGAACGGTATGCAAAAATATTTGGCTACAGAAAAATTTCAACTTAGCAATATAAGACATTAACTGATATTTTAACAGATAGTCAAAATATTTGCAGCAATTCTTACCACTTGGATAAGGAATTCTACTGGAAAACCACCTAACGTTTCAGTGTCGGAACCAGAAATTTTATTTCTCCAAGGCGACTGTCCTAATAAAGGATCATTATCCTATGAGAATGAAAAGAGTATACTTAAATATCTTATTTTTAGATAAAGAGCAAATTTCATTATAGGTAATAGAATATTAAAAATACTACCAAAAAGAAAACATGAGCAGGCTTCAAAAAGCTCATGGAAGAATTCCATTTTCTTATCATTTTTCCACAAACTTCTGAAGGCCCCCTGACCCTATTTCCAGAGTAGAGGCAACTATTTACTTATTTAATATTTCATACCTCAAATATTTGGATGCTTGTGAAGTTGTAATAATTTTTTAAAAATGTGTAATAAATATGTATTTCACAGGAACATAGATCACATTAATAATAATCATTTAAGTTACTGATGACATTTCTAAATTATTATTTACCGTAATAGGTGACTGGAGAGGAGGAGTGTAATGTAACCGTGGTGGGGTCATGAAAAATCGAGAAGGCCGCTGTTTTTGTCCAAAGGCAGCAATTGGCATTGTCTCGTGAGGTTCATTACTCTTTGGGAAGAAAAAGAATAGTCCAAAGACTTAAAAGAACTTTACAATCATTTTAGCTCTATAAACATATTTCAGTTTGAGATATATTATTATTGCATATGCTATGTTTATCACAGAATATATTGAGCTATAATGATTAAAGCATTTCGAAGTATGAAACAACTATTTTTTTTGCCAGATGTTGAATCCATAAAACAGAAGAATTAAGGAAAAAGAGTACCTGAATATTCCTTAACTTAATTAAAGTAAACTCTTATCTAGCTTGGAAGAAACATTTGGGTGCTCTTAAAAGGAAAATTACACTGATAAAACTGAAATGAAATCTTCCTTTCTTGAGAGGTTTAAACATTTCATCCTTTAATGTAAACATTTAAAGTTGGTTTAAGTGTAAGAACTGTCCAGTCAGTTCTGACTCATAGCAACCCTATATAGGGTTTCCAAGGGACAGTTGCTGGGTTTGAACTGCTGACCTTGTGGTTCGCAGTCTAGTGCTAATCCTACAGCACCACATCAGGAGTCTAAAAGAAAGTTGTTATTGTTGTTGTTAAGTGCTGTCAAGTTGATTCCAACCCATAACAACCCTTTTTAGGGTTTCTAAGGAGAAGCTCGTGAGCTTGAAAACCCTGCAGTTCAAATGATTTTGCAGTCTGATGCATTAGCCCACAGCGCCATACCAGCACTCCAAAAGTTGGTATACTTAGCTCTATATCTAACTGATATCTTCTTTCTCCTCTATATAAAGGATATTTAAATAAAGTTACTATTTTTTTTTTAAAAATACATAGCAGAATTGGAAGATTCTTCTCTCCTATTTTTGCACTTGAGATACTGCAAGTTTGCTGTTCAATTCTAACTTCATCATCTTTGAAAACCAAGCTTATATTAAAGAAAGAAAATGACGGAAGCTAAAAATGAACAATTTAATTTCCATAATGCTTAAAGGCAGTATATTTTACCATTTTTCACTTTTAGAAAACTTCATTAATTTTAGTTTTTAGTTCTTCAAGTTATTTTAACTTAATAATATATAACTTTAATGGCACTGTTAAATCAAGCATCAAGAGTTTTTCAGTCTAACAGACTGTACCAGAAATTCAAAAGATCTAGATTCTATTCAAGCATAGCATGAAACCAATTCTAGAGCCTTGAATAAAGTACACCACATATTTATGTTTAAGTTTCATCATGCACAAAGTGAGAGTTTTATGCTTACGCTATAAAACTCTCAGGAAAAAAACCCAGTAGAATACATTTGAAAGTGCAAAATGTTATTTTATATCTTCAAAAGTATTTACAAGAGGGCTATACTTTACCCAAACAGACTAAATAGAAGGGTTTTGCAGCTTTCAACCACAGACCATACAAGGGGACTTTAAAAAGTTTGTTGAAAAATTATGGTACCTTTTAATCCCATTTTCCACAAACTTTTTGAAGTCCCTTCATATAGTCAGGAGAGACAGTTCTGGCATACTGAAGTGCTGTGCAGATAAGGTAGGGCAGAGGATCCAAACTGTAAGTCTTTCAAGTTTTTGGAAAATGTGGAAGCCTTTAAGTATTCTTTGATAACGAGGGGGGCCTATAGTTCTACTTGGAAGGTAGAGTAGGCAGGGCTGGCGACCCCTAAGGAACTCCTCCTCCCGTGACCTGAAGTCTTAATTCTGTCATAAAATACAATGTCCAGAAAACTCTACATAACATATTTAACACAAATGTATTATGAAATACTACTTACAAGAACTTCATAGTCAGGGATGGTATGGGTTCCAAGTCCTGTCCTATCAAAAGTTACTCTATAAGTAGCATTAAGAGTATCCACAGCATCTATTTGTCCAATGAACAGGCCATCATGAACACCACGCAATCGTGCTGAGAAAAGAAGTAAAGGTACTATAATGTTTGGGAGATGTAAGAAACGTCAAATATAATATAAAACTGTTGCAAGTATGTAACTTAAATGGTTAAAAGTATAGCATATTGTCTAGTATAGTTTCAAACTAAGCAAAAAAAATTTTTTTGAAACAAAGAACAAGACTATAAATGATAATAATTTACTATACAAATAAAATCATATAACTACTAAGCTAACAAGATTACTTTCAAAGGGAATAAAAAAATTTAAATCATTGCTTTGAAATCTAAATTGCAAAAAAGTCAAGTAAAAGAACTTTTATTTTTATATTCCTGAGTGAAATGCAAGTTGTTGCACCATCAAGTAGGTTCTGACTCATAGCGACCCTGTATAGGGTTTCCAAGGAGTGGCTTGCAGGTTTGAAATGTCAACCTTGCGGTTAGCAGTCTGGTGCTTATCCTATAGTGCCACACCAGGACTTTGGAAAAACTAGTAGTTCAAATGAAAAAATAAAAGAAGAAAAAGATGACAAATGAAAAAATAAAAGAAGAAAAAGATGACAAGGATGCTATGCAGAAAAATTAGCAGCAGGTCTAAAAGTGATTCCTTAGAAAGGCTTGCCTGCAAGACTGGTCACTAGCTGGCCTCTGAGAACTGGATTTAAGGAGTATTCTTGACCATACTCTAACTGATAGGGGTGATTTACTGGGTCTAGACTATGTTTGTGTATTATGGTTTTTTCTAAATACCTACTTTCCTTCTAAAGTCTAGAACTTTGGTATGTACTAGGCAGAGGGTGCCTATATAACTAGCCCCACTAAAGCCCTAATGAGCTTCTTCACTAGGAAAACATTTCACATATGTGTTGTTATGACTTGTTGCTGAAAGAATTTAGCATGCCTTCTGTGACTCCATTGGGAGAGGAGTCTTAGAAGCTTGTGCCTGGCTTCTTCCAGACTTCACTCCATGTCGTTTTCCCCTCCGTTAAATTTCCCTGGTTTACTTTTGCTGTAATAAATCTTAGTCATGAGTATAAATAACTCTATGCTAAGTCGTCCTGTGACTCCATCTAGTGAAATCGCCCAACCCGGGGGTGGTCTTAGAGACTGTTTACTCAGATGCCCACTGTGTCACACTATCAGTCTTGTCCAGTCAGAAATAACATCAGGAAGGTCCAGTCATTCAGCATAAATGAAAATATAATTTTGAGTGGAAAATATTAAGAACAGTAGAATTAAATTAGGCAAAAGGATATATTTTATTTTGACAAGAAGCACAATAAGCAATATTTTATTGGTGATGGTGGTTATGTGCTGTAGAGTCAGTTCCAACTCACAGCAACCCAGTTAGCAGCCCGATTCATAACCACTATGCTACCAGAGCTCCTTAATACTTTAATAGAACAGAGAACTATTCACTGAATAAAAATTAAAGTAAAAGGATTAATTGACTTAAACAACTGTAGAGGGAGACTAAAATATCACTTTCAATCTTTGACAATCAGCTATGGAAAAATGAATAGGGATATAAAGATACCAATGATAAAGTCAGAAAAACAAAAATAGATAGAAAAGGACTTCTGTTTATATCAGTGTGAAGAGCTTACTGATTCTCCTCTTGTCAGACTTATTCAAAACAGTCAAAATCAACCATTTCAGGGCACTGGAAGTTGACCACAAGCAGACAACAAATTCAGCAATGTTCACTGTTGGAGTCAGTGGCCCTTTTGCATGAGACTATTCCTACCTCTTATCCCTTGACCCTAACACACACACACACCACAGTACAGAGCTGGTCGTGAAAAGGAGCAGTGTTGTTGCTATAGGGGGCAGACACAACATAGGCCAATGGCAAAGATCTTTGGCTTTGTTAAAAGTAGCAAACTTGATTAGAAATGAACAAGGAAAAAAACTCCAGCTTTATAAGCTCAACGTTGTGATCTGGCCTGGGATAAACAGCAGATTTATAAGAAACTTAATAGGGAGCTCCTGGAATGCGAGAGTCACAAAAAAGCTGAGATAAGTTCATCTATCCCTGACTACCCGAGAAATTATCTGAATAACTCTGGCAAAAGGTAGAAGTTCATGATGACTTTCAACACGTTCACCAACCTACACAAATATCAATCAGAGGCCTTCAAGCTTGACATATTTGAGCACATTCTCTTCTCAAATAATTTGCTGACTACTCAGTTATAACGTAGTGGTTATGAGTTGGGCTGCCAACCTCAAGGTCAGCAGTTCGAAACTACCAGCGGTTCTGCAGGAGAAAAATGAAGCATTCTGCTCCCGTAAAGATTTACAGCCTCGGAAATCCTGTGCAGGGTCACTATGAGTCAGAACCGACTCCAAGGTACTTAACAGCAACAAGTTATATAGAAGGAGCTCTGGTAGCGTAGTGGTTATGAGTCGGGCCGCTAACCTCAATGTCAGGAGTTT
>NW_006408679.1:2686299-2687312 GCF_000296735.1 Chrysochloris asiatica | reverse complement strand
TTATTCAGGAAAAATAAATATAGTAAACATAGATATAGATATTAAATTCAGCAAAGACTTCCAAGTATATATTAAAAACGTTCAAGTAAGTGAGAAATATGATGAAAATGAATCAATAAGGAGTATCAATAGAGAAATTAAAACTAAACTTAAACAAATGGAAACTCTAGAGATAAAGAAAATAATAAATGAAAAATTTACTAGAGGAACTGAACAGTAGATATGAGATTGCAAACAAAAGATTGAAAGCTTTAGATAACACATTGCAATAACTGCATTCGGAATCTGTTGAACATAGATTAAGAGAAATTATCTAATCCAAAGATTGGAGAGAAAAAGTTTGAAGAAAATTGAACAGATCTTCAGAAAACTGTAAGGCGTCAAGTGTATCAACATACTTACAATGAGAATACAAGAGAAAATAAAGGGAAAAGAAAACATGTTTTAAGAAATAATGGTCAACTAGAACTGAGAGAGAAGTGTCCAGCTGATATGAAGTGAGGGGAGATGCACAAGAACACCCAAAGTTGCAGATAGTATCCATTTGACCTAGCTTTGATGACTTGATGATGAGAACTCAACTACAGGTAGATAAAAATTTTGATAAAGGAAACAAGTGTAAATTGCTACAATTTGATGAACTTGACCTATAATTATGGAGGTAGTAGCTCAAAATACCAACTAAGAGAGAAGGAATCTTCACATCAAGGATCGATCCTATCCCCTGTGTACACAGGTTTGATAGGGATGGGCAACTTAGACATTGGCTATATAAAATGGGGGGTGGTGGTGGGGGTGGGACAATAAAGGCATGAAGTGACTGGCTTACAAATTTTCAAGAGGAAGTTTAGTTTTAGAGTGTATGGGGGAAGGGAGAACCCCCACTGAATAGTATTCATCTTGTCTAGATGGGTCTGGTGAAAAGAGATGGGGATAAGAGTTTTATGATTCAAAAGTGAGTAATTGTTATCATGATTAATTGTAACTGTCACAACTGTAAAGGTAGAAGTTTT
>NW_006408679.1:2665092-2686059 GCF_000296735.1 Chrysochloris asiatica | reverse complement strand
AAAAAAAAAAAAAAAAGAGGGAACAGAAGCAAATACTGTTCCATGATAATTCATGGTGGGGTCTGTAATCGTTTCAACGAAATGAAATACAATAGGATGAGTGTAATACTGATGTTCTCCCAAGTAAATTATCACTCAATTCACAATAAAAACTCTCCCAAATTTGGCTTTAAAAAGTAGTCTACTAAGCCAAGAAGCTCAATGAACACTAAGTAGGATAAATACATGAGAGTACTGGTGGGGCACTGTGGGTTAATGCACCAGACTACAAAGTCGTGTGAACTACAAGGTTGGTGGTTTCAACTCTCCAGCTGCTCCTCAGAAACTCTATAAGTCACTATGGGTTGGAACCGACTTGACGGCACTTAGCAACAACAACAAACTACATTTAAGGAGTTCTAATTTGGTGCTGTAGGATAAGCATTTAACTGCTAAATGTAAGTACGACTGGCAGTGCAAACCCACTAGCTGGTCCTTGGAAATTCCTATACAGGGTCACTAAGAGTTGGAAACAACTTGATGGCACTTAACAACAACAATAACAAACACATTTAAACACATCAAAGCAAAATTTCTGAAATCCAAAGATAAAGAATATTGAAAGTAGCATGAAAGAAATCACTCATCACACATACCAATGCAATTTGTGGGTAATTGCTCATTGTTGTTGTTGTTATGTGCCGTAGAGTCGGTTCCGACTCATAGCAACCCTGGCACTACAGGGTTTCTGAGGCTGTAAATCTTTATGGGAGCAGAACACCTCATCTTTCTCCCGTGGAATAGCTGATAGTTTCGAACTGCTGACAGTGACATTAGCAGCCCGATTTGTAACCACTACGCTACCAGAGCTCTGAAGGCAACAAAGTGATGTATTCAATGTGCTGACAAGAAAAACTGTCAACAAAGAATTTTTTTTTTAATTGTGAACAGGGTAAAGGTTTCCAGTCAACCAAGAATTCCTATCCTGTGAAACTATCCTTCCAAATTAAAGGAGAAATACAGACATTCTCATGTAGATGAATAAAAATTGAGGGACTTTTTTGCTGACATACTTTCTTTAAAAGAAAAAAAAAAAGTGCTTCAGGATAAAAGGAAATGGCACCATAGCCAGGAAAAAAGATTACAAGGAATGGTAAATAAATACAAGTGTAAGTAAAAAAATATCATGACAAATTTTTTATTAAACAAAAGAATCAAAATGTGAAGTTGTTTCTGAAAATATCTCCCAAACAGAAAACTTTGCCTGTTTGGAATTTTACAGTCTTGGCTTTTAGGAAAATATTACATTTATCTGTGTATATCAAGGGCTTCATGTCTGCATTTAGTAAAACATAACTGGACACTAAGATGAAAAATAATTTGCCATGACTGCCAGTGGCCTCATTTGTTCCTCAGAGCCTGCAGCCTGTATAGTCTACATACGGTCTGCAACAACTGGCATTTTAAATATTATCAAAATCATCAATGGTATATAGGTTTCAGTGGAGATTTTAGATGAACACAGCCTAGGAAGAAGGAGAAACGATTTCTGAAGGTTAGCCACTGAATACCTTATGAACAGAACTGGAACACTGTCTGGTATATTGCTGGTAGATGAGACCCACTGGCTGATAGGGACTCAAAATACACCTGTTTCCTCAAAGTAAGGTTGACCTTAATGATGTGGATGGAGCAAAACTCTCCAGACCTTCATTAACTGATAAGGCACAACTCTAAATGAAACAGTTAAAAACATCAATTAATAATCGGAACTTGTACAAAATATGAATCTAGGAAAATTGGAAGTGGTGAAAAAAAGAAATGGAACACTTAAAGATCCCCTAGGCATGAATGAGCTAAAATAGACATGTAATGACAATTTTGAACTGGACAATTACATGGTTTACTACACTGGGAATGACAAATTGAAGAGGAAAGGTGTTATATTCATCATCAAAAAGAACATTTCAAGATATATCTTAAAGTATAATGCTGTCTGTGACAGGCTATTATTCATATGCTTACAAGGAAGACCATTTAATACCACTATTATTTAATTGACACACCAACCACTAAAGCCAGTGATGATGAAATTTAAGAATTTTACCAACTAATTCAGTCTGAAATGGATTAAACATGCAATGAAACTGTATTGATAATTACTGGTGATTGGAATGCCAAGGTTGGAAACAAAGAGGAAGGATTAGTTGAAAAATATGGTCTTGGTGACAGAAGCGATGCTGGAGATTGCAAGACCAACAACTTACTCATTGTAAATACCTTTTTAAAATAACATAAAAGGCAGCCAATTATGCACATGGACCTCACCAGATGGAATACACAGGAATCAAATTGACTACATCAGTGGGAAGAGACTACAGAGAAGCTCCATATCCTCAGCCAAACAAGGCTAGGGGCAGACTGTGGAACAGAGCATCAATTGCTCATATGGAAGTTCAGGTTGAAGCTGAAGAAAATTAAAACAAGTCCATGAGAGACAAAATATGACCCTGTATATATCACACCTGAATTTAGTGACCATCTCAACAATAGACACTAATGATCAAAGACAAGAGGTGCTGTGGGATAACATCAAGAACATTATACAGGAAGAAAGCAAAAAAGTCATTAAAAAGACAAAAAAAAAGGAAAAGACAAAAATAGATGTCAGATCATTCCCATCCCCTCAGTACACAGGGCTGACAGGGATGGGCAACTGAGACATTGGCTACCCAAAATGGGGGGACTACAAAGGCATGAAGTGCCTGGCTTACAAGCTATCAAAAGGGAGCCTAGTTTCAAAGGGTACGGGGGAAGATAGAATCTCCACTGAGTGGATTCCTATCTGTCTGGACCGGGCTCGTGAAAGGAGATGGGGATAAGACTCTTGTGGTTCAATAGTGAATAATTGCTATCAGGACTGATTGTGAGTGTTGCAAATGTAAAGACAGATGTTTTAAAACAAAAAGAGGGGAGTGGTTGATCTTGCAGTCCAGGTGTAGAGAACCCTGGGACCATCAAGGAAGAAGAGCAGAGTGTGGGACCCTATCCAGAGAAGCAGTAATATCAGAGAGAGACGATGACATAGAGAGATGGAGTAGCTGGGGACCCTGGACTCAGGGAGGGAAAGGGGCTGTGTGCTGACGGCCAGGGGACAGGCTTGTGGGGAGCGCCCTTTGGTTGTATATTCCTGAGTGCTTCGGTGTACATCCACCCCCCAAAAAACAGAAGGAATGGAAGCAAATGCTGTTGAATGATAATGCATGGAGGGCATTATAATTATTGAGATGAAACGAAACACGATAGGATGAATGTAAAGCTGACGTTTTCCCATGTAAACTATCACCCAATTCACAATAAGAACTTAAAAAAAATGAATGTCAGAAGAGACTCTGAAACTTGCTCTTGAGCACAGAGAAACTAAAGCAAATGGAAGAAATGAGCTAAACAAAAAACATCAAAGGGAAGTTTGAGAAGCCAAAGAAAAGTATTAAGAGAAATGTGCAGAGACCTGGAGTTAGAAAACCAAAAGGGAAGAACACATTCAGCATTTCTCAAGTTGAAAAAATTGAAGGAAAAAAATCAAGCCTCAAGATGCAATACTGAGGGATTCTATGAACAAAATATTGAATGTTGCAGAAAACAGAAGAAAGAAGCAATACACAATCACTTTACCAAAAAGAAATGGTTGACTTTTCAGCCATTTCAACAAGTAGTACATGATCAAGAATTGATGGTATTGATGGAAGCTACACTGAAGGCACTGGCAAAAAACGAGGCTCCAGGAATTGACTGAATGCAAATAGAAATGTTTCAACAAATGGATGAAGCACTGGAGGTGCTAACTCACTTATGCCAAGAAATTTGGAAGACAGCAACATGGCCAACTAACTAGAAGAGATTAATATTTGTGCCCATTTCAAAGAAAGATGACTCAACGGAATGTAGAAATCATTAAACAATATCGTTAATATCACATGCAAGTAAAATTTTGCTAGAGATAATTAAAAAATAATTGAAGCAGTACATTAACTGGAAGCTGCCAGAAATTCAAGTTGGAATCAGAAGAGAACATGGAATGAGGGATACCAGTGCTGACATCCAATAGACCTTCAACGAAAAGCAAAGAATATAAAAAAGATGTTTACTTATGCTTTATTGACTATGCAAAGACATTAGATTATGTGGATCATGAAAAGCTATGGACAACATTGTTGAGAGTAAGTATTCCAGACACTTAACTGTGCTCATGAGGAACCTGTCCACAAATCAACAGACAATCGTTTGACTAGAACAAGGGGACACTGAATGGTTTAAAATCAGGAAAGGTTTGCATCAGGGTTCTATTCATTCACTGTATTTATTCAATCTCTATGCTGAGCAAATAATCCAATAAACTAGAATATGCGAAGAAGAGTGTGGCATCAGGTTGGGAGGAAGACTCATTAACAACCTGTGATATGCAGATGATACAATCTTGCTTGCTGAAAACCAACAGTACTTAAAGTACTTATAGATGAAGATCAAAGGACACAGCCTTCATTATGGATTGTACCTCATCATGATAAATGGACAATAGATAGAGTTAAAGAGCAAAGATATCAACTCAGGGACTATGATACATCTAACAAGCCATGGTATTTTCAATTGCCTCATATTCATATATGTGGGGCACTGTAGGATAAGCACTGGACTGCTAACCACAAGGTTGGCAGTTTAAGCCCACCAGCCACTCCTTGGAAACCCTACTGCAGGGTAGTTATGAGTAAATATTGACTCAATGATGCATAACAATGACAACATATGCCTGTGAAAACTGAAAAATGAATAAAGAAAACCATAAAAGAATTGAAGCATTTGAAGTATGGTGTAGATGAAGAATTCTGAAAGTACTGTGGACTGCCTGAAGAACAAACAAATTTGTCTTGGAAGGAGTGTAGTCAGAATGATCCTTAGAATAAATGATGGTGAGATTTTGTCTCTAGCACTTTGGACATGCTGTCAGGAGAAGGCCATCATGGTTGGTAAAGCGGAGAGCCAGTGAAAAAGAGGAAGACTCCAACAAGATGAGTTGACACAGTGGCAACAATGGGCTCAAACATAACAACTGTCAGGAGGGCACAGGACCAGGCAGTGTTTCATTTTGTTGTGTACAGTGTCACTGTGAGTCAGAATCGACACAACAGCACCTAATAACAAAGATTACACATTTCTGGAGGTGATATGCGTCTCTGGAATCCCACCCTGAAGAATTCTGCACTCTGATTTATAACACATCAAATCCGCAGTTTTAGCATCCTCCAGGGACTCAAATTATATTTCTTTTAGATGGTCTTTGAATTTTGGGGAACAAAACAAAGTGTGAAGGGACAAAATCAAGGTTTTAGGATGAACAGGGAAAGGTTTCCCAACGAAATTCTTTCTACCCATGAAGAATGAGCAGGTGCACTGTCATGATAGAAGACAATTCTTGGGTGCACCTTTCCTGTCCTTTTTCTCACCAATGCATTTTTCAATTTTCTTAAAACTTTATAATAAGCCACCATGATTATCCTGTGTCCTCCGAGAAAATCTATCAAGATTAGCCCTTAGTATTCCCCAAAAAAGTCTGCCACAAAAAACTGTGCTGTCCTCTCTTGCCTAGAATTTAACAGATCAATTATAGATCCCCTTGGAAGCTACTGTTTTAACTGGACCTTATTTGAAGGCACCGTAAGAAGACTAAGCCAAGTGTGTGACTGAGAGAACTTGTCACTGAGCACAGAGACATGTAGAAGCAGATTTTTGGGTAAGAAATCTGTGCATGCATGACCTGGAACCCTACTAGCAGTACTTTTTGACTTACCCTTGTAAGTGAGTGGATATAAAGAGCTATGTACACATGCACATAGATGAACATTTTTTCTGTTTTATTTTTCTGAAAAGAAAGATTATTTACAGGAAGAATTATATTATTTAATCTATTAATCACAGGTATAAGACTTACAAAATGGAATAGGGAGGAAATGGAGTTATATTGGAATAAAGCTGATATTTTTACTAGAATTAAACCAGTATTAACTTTCAGATAGATTGTGATATGTTAAGATCCTGAAGCAATCACTTAAAAAGAAAAACCTAACATATACACCTAAAAATATCAACAGAGAAATTAAAATTTACAACAAATGGCATCTAACACAAAAGAAGGCAACAAAGAAGGAACCGATGTAAAAATACATAAGACAAGGACACAAATGTTTCAGTGTTTGTCCTAAGCCATCTGTCTCTAATGTAGCCTTCTCCTTGGCACAGTCATTTCTGTATTGGATTACTTGTACAGACAATGCAAAGATTACAAAGCATAAGCAAAAGCAGCAACCTAAGATAGTACACGAGCACTCAGAAACGAAGTGGTGGCTCAAGGGTAGAATTCCCACCCTCCATGAGAGACCCAGGTTCAATTCCCAGTCAATATATCTCATATACAACTACCATTCACGTGTCAGCATCCATCCTATGATGCATAATGCATTTCAGCAAAGGTTCCACACTAAGATGGACTAGGAAGAAAGGCCTGGCAATCTACTTCCAAAAATCAGTCAATGAAAATTTTATGGGTCACAATAATTCAATCTGCAACCAGTCATAAGAACAGTGCAGGACCTGACAAAATTTCATTCCACTGTGCCTGAGGTCACAGTTGAGTCAGGAGCTGACTCAACAATAACCACAGATTAAAATCCCAGGTTATTACACTTAACAGTCTTATCCCAAGGCTCTTCAAAAACTATGAGATTGTTTTAGATAAGAAAAATATTCTAAAAACATTTTCAGTTAGTTTGAGCATACATCCTTGTAACCTAGGACAGTGTCCTTTTTCACTTGTTTATTTATTAACAATGTTCCCTTTTACTTTTAAAAGTATGTTTCTTTGAATGTACCCAAAGTCAAAACGCAAAAAAAAGGTGCCGATTTGCTTGGAATTTGATGAACATACTTCCGGCATTTCTTCACAGATAGTATACCCACAAAAATCACACACACACACACACACACACTTACAATATGCATAGCATACATAGGAAACTAATGTATGATGGGCTGAGTAGTTTGCAAAAAGTCTGCACAGAAGGAGTTATTTGCATGAAAATATGGGAAAAGTATCTCCTAAACCCAACTCTAGGAAGTCAATTTCATTATAACTAAGAAGGAACAGTTTTGGGTTAACTAACTAGCTATCACATTTTAATTATACTATCAAATCTTAACATCTTCCACATTTCCTTGATGATTTATTTTCTCTTTATCCCTCTGACCTAGAGAACTGAGAGAAAATTTATCCTGGGACTACCATTCATCCTAAAATTACTTTTAGGAAAGTTCTTTGTTTTTACAGTTTCTTACTTAGCAAATTAATGACTTTTAAATCTTTTTTTATACCTTGGCTTCTCTACTTGCATCCAGTTCTAATTTCAGACTTGTTCAAAGTAATGGGTATCTGTTGAACACCTTCACATACTAAGCGATTAAAGTACTGTTTCAATAGGTGATAGCTGTTCATTATTCCAATTCTCCATCACTTTGAGTACCTTGGTGTGTTTGTCAAAACTCTTAAGCTTTTAATTCTGTACATACAACTTTTACAAAGTCTGGTCACTTTTTATCTGCCTGGTTCTTTGTTCCTAATGCAAAATTCCTACAAAGCATTTAAAAATTACTTTGAGGGTTATGTAAAAAATATACTTTACTGTGTTTTTGGTGTAAGTTTACATAGCACATTAGGTTTCCATTTAACAATTTCTATACATGTTGTGGTGCTGTAGGATCTACACTGGACCACAAAGTCAGTTCGAACTATAAGTTTGGCAGTTCAAACTTACCAGTCACTCCTTGGAAATTCTATACAGGGTCACTGTGAGTTGCAACAGACTTTACAGTACATAACAACAACATACATGTTGTTCAGTAACATTGGTTACATTTTCCACAATGTCACAACGTATCAGGATTCTCCTTATTTATCTGCACATCCTCCCCCCCAACTTCTCATCTTTACGTTATAGTACATGACGATCATTTGGTCTTATAATGGTTATTTGAAGGAGCATGGTACACATGGGTGAAACTTGTTTATTTTATAAGCCAATCTAAATATCTGACTAAAAGGTGACCTCTGGGAGTAGCTTCAATTTTAAATTTAAAGAGACTCTTACTTGGTGGACTCTGTATTCTCTATTGGTCCAGTAAGTCTGATCTTTTTAGAATTTTGAGTTTTTTCTACATTTTTCTCCATTTCTAGCCAGGACCAATGTGTTCCTAGTCAGAATGGTAGTTAGTGGTAGCTGGGTACCATCTAGTTCTGGTCTTAGGATTTGATGAGGCCACAATTCTCTGTGGGCTATTTGTCCTGTTGACTAATTTCTTCTTTGAATCTTTGGTTTCCTTCTTTCTCGCTCCTTGGCTCATGATGAGTACAGAGCAACAGCTGTATTTTAGAAGCTCACTTGCCAGCTTTTAAGACACTGCATGCTATTCACCAAACTAAGATATAGAACATTATCTTTATGAACTGTTATGCCAATTGACTTAGTTGTCCCACAGGACTAGAGACTAGCCTTCAAAACCAGCAGACCAATCCTGCAAGTTGCTTGTTGTTGTTGTTAAGTGCCATCGAGCCAGTTTCGGCTCTTAACGACCTTGTATAGGTTTTCTGAGGAGCGACTGGTGAGTTTGATTAGCTGACCTTGTAGTTCAAACCGACCATGAGATCCAGGCTGATCCTATAGTGCTTGTTGCTGTTGTTGTTAAGTGCCGTCAAGTCGATTCTGATCCATAGTGACCCTGTCTAGGGTTTCCAATGAGCAGCTGGTGATAGTGCTTAGGTATGTCTAAAAAAGAATCTGTAACTGTATACCATATGTGCTTTGTTACATATCTGAATATATATATAGCCCAGACAAACATGTATATACATCCTTTGGTGTTACTTTTGAAAAAGAATCCATCTATTCCTAGTTTATTAAAAAAATCTTCCCCAGAAAGGAATGTAGAATTTTGTTTTTTACAGTGTTTTTCTTTCTAGATAAAATGTCACATATAAATAAAAACAAAACAATCCACCCAAACCCACTGCTATTCAGTTGTTTCTGACTCACAGTGATCCTACAGGACAGAGAAAAATTGTGCCATAGTGTTCCCAAGGCTGTAAATCCTTATGGAAGCTGTCATATCTTTCTCCTAGGAGGTAGCTGGTGGATTTGAACCATAGACCTTTTGGTTCACAGCCAAGTGCTTTAACCACAAAACCACCAAGATTCTAAAATTTCACATACATTCAAATAAAAATTTAAGTGCACACTTCTTTAAGTTGTGACAAATAAATACATACATGTAAAATATACCTTTTGGAGCATATCATCCCTGATGGTTTCCTTCATGCCCTTTTTTTCAGAAGCAACCATTTTTCTGATGATTTCCCTCCTATAGATTAGTTATGTCTGTTCTCCAACTTCTTAAAAGTAAAATCATAAAGTATCCATTTATTTTAATTTTTAGCTTCTACTGATCAATATGTCTGACATTCATCTATATAAAAGTAATAATTTCCTTTATTTTTGCTGAATAGCAAGAACCTTGCAATAGTTGCATTTACCCTATCTTTTATAAAAGCTGCTGTATCATAGATACTGGAGTCCTGATGTGGCACTGTGGGTTAATGTGCCAGACTGCAAAATTGTTTGAACTGTAAGGTTGGCGATTCAAGCTCACCAGCTGCTCCATGGAAACCCTATGGGTTGGAATCGACTTGACGGCACTTAACAACAACAATCACAGATATTAATCTAGATATGTAATACACCCGTAATACATGGCTAAAATTCTTCTTTATAAACTTATGTTATATAAAGGAATTAATGAGAAGTTAAAAAAACTCTTTACCTATATATTTGCTATATCCAGTGCTCTCTGTTCTTTTCTGTAGGTTAGAATTTTTTATCTGGTATCATTTCCCTTCAGTCTGAAGAGCCTCCTGTAGTAACACATGTAGTATTTTTCTGATGTAAAGTCAGCTCCCCAGCATATCACTGTTCCTCTTTTATGTAATATGTTGGGGTTTTTTTGGTTGTTGTTGCTACCAAAATTTTTTCTGTTGTTTTTTCAATGTTGTATCTAATTGTGTATTTTATATGCTTGTGGGTTATTCTATTTTGATTCAGAGTTTCTTGGATCTGTAATAAAATCAGGGAAAATTTCAGCCTTTATTTTGTTCTAGCATATTATATGTGACACTCACTGTCTTTCCTTTTTGGGACACCAATTATATATATGTTATACTACTGATGTTGTCCCCAAAGTCTCTGAGACTCTATTAATGTTTCCACTTTTTCCTTCCAATTTTCATACTGGATAATTACTATTGATTTATCCTCAAGTTCACTGATCCTATCTTTGCTGTCTTTAATGTTCTTTTAAGCCTATCTAGTGAATTTTTCTTTTCAGATACTGTACTTTCAGTTCTAAATTTGTTTTATCTTAGTAGTTTTCACTCATTTACTGATATTTCCCCACTGTTCATTATGCCCATACTTACTTTCAAGTTCTTGAACATGTTTTATTGGGTTATTTAGAAATTGTATGCTAATTCCAATAAGTCATCTCCTGGTCTTTTTCTATTGACTGGTTTTTCCCTTGACTCTGGAATGTGTTTTTTTGTTTCTTCACAGGTCCAGTAATATTTTTTATCGTGTATCAGATAAGGTATTGTACCTTTTTTTCTAGAAGGCGAAAAATTACTGGATGATGTTTTCCATCCTGTCATGTTTGCTTTTGTTAGGGTTGATCCATTCAAATATGAACTCCTCCTACCTTTAGGGCACAGCTCTTACTCTTAGGTTTTGCCCTGCACAAAAGCAGCCTAGTCCCTGGTTCAGGATCCGTAGTGAATTCCCACAAAGGTATCTGGTGCTGTAAAGGGTTATGCTTCAGACTGCTAACTAAAAGGTCAGCAGATTGAATCCACCAGCTGCTCCTCAGGAGAGGGATGAGGCTGTCTGCTCCCATAACAATTTGCAGCCTTGGAAAACCTAGGGCGCAGTTATACTTGTCCTGTATGGTTGCTATGAGTCAAAATCAACTCAATGGCAGTAGGTTTGGCTTTTTGGTTCTGATCTTCTATGCCGCATCTATTTCAATTATCCTACCCTGAAAATTCCAGCAGCTGGAATCCCAATCTCTACTTCTGCAGCTCAGTGAAATTACTGGCCCATTTGGGCTCCAACTTCCTGTCTCACATGGCACTGTGGGTTAATGCGCCAGACTGCAAAGCCATTTGAACTGTAAGGTCGGTGGTTCAAGTTCACCAGCTGCTCCTCGGGAACCCTATACAGGGTCGTTTTGGATTGGAACTGACTCGATGGCACTTAACAACAACAACAACAAAACCCTGAAAATTCCAGCAGCTTAGAAGGCCAATCTCTCCTTTTGCAGTCCAGTGAAATTACTGGCACTTTTGGGCTCCATCTTCCTGTCCCATAGCAGAAACCTGCTCCCAGATAAAAAGCCATGGCAATTACTGGATTCACTTTATTTATTTCCCTTTGTTTTAGGGATTACAAAACTAACAGTCTATTGTTCAGTGCCTAAAAACAGTTACAACATACATTTTATCCAGTTTTATTGTTCTGGGATCAGTTAACTCAGTTAACAATTAGAAGTGAATGTTTCCCATTACTCAATTTTAACAGTTTTGTAGCTTTTAATCTCTTTGTACATGAAAACAACCATAATGTATATAACCTATATAGAGTATACAACCCATTATAGTTGATTCTGATTCACAGCAGCCCTAAATAGGGTTTCTGAGATTAAATCTTTATGGTAACAGGCAGCTTCAACTTTCTCCTGTGGAGTCGGGGGAGAAGGGGGGTTTAAACCACTGATCTTGCGGTTAGCAGCCCAACACCTAACCCACAAAACCACCAGCTCTTGGTGGCACAGTAGAATAAGCATTGGACCAATAACCACAGAGTTGGTGGCTCAAATCCACCAGTCACGCCACAGAAAAAAGCTCTGGTAGCATAGGTGTTACGAATCGGGCTGTGAACCGCAAGGTCAGCAGTTCGAAACTACCAGCTGCTCCCATGAGGCTTTCTGCTCCTGTAAAGATTTACACAGGCTAGGAAACCCTGTACAGGGTCGCTATGAGTCGGAACTGACTCCACGGCACGTGACAACAACAACAATCCACTCCCATAAAGATTTACAGTTCTCAGAAACCCTATATAAGGGTGCTACTGAGTTGGAATTGATTCAATGGCAGTGGATCTGGTTTGGTTTCTAGTACAGGGTAAACATAACTTTTATAAGTACTGAGAAAGAAAAACATGTGTGTGATTTGTTTTATAGCGATATTCACCTTACTGACATGGTCTGGAATCGAGCTTGCAACATCTCTGAGTTATACCTGTGCTTCTGTTGTTGTTAGGTGTTTTTAAGTCAATTTCGACTCCAAGGGACCTCATGTGACTGAAGAGACTACTTCCATTGAGGTTTTCCAGTCTGTAATCTATATGGGGGGAGCACTGGTAATACTGTAGAATAAGCACCGGACTGCTAACCACAGATTGGCAGTTCAAACCTGCTTTGAGAGAAAGATGAGGCTTTTTGCTCCTGTAAAGATTTACAGCCTCAGAAACCCTGTACTAGGTCACTATTAGTCGGAATCAACTCAACAGTTCACAACAACAATCTTTATGGGAGGAGACTACCAGTTCTTTCTTTTGCAGAGCCTCTGGGTGTGTAGAGGTGTCAACCTTTTGAATAGCAGTTGAGTGTTTTAACTATTGCTACACCAGGACTCTGTACAGGGTCGCTATGGGTCGGAACCGACTCGACGGCACTTAACAACAACAACAACACCAGGACTCTAGCCAAACCAAATCCATTGCTGTCAAGTCAATTCAAACTCATAGTAACCCTAAAAGACAGAGTAGAACTGCCCAAGAGGGTTTCCAAGGCTGTAAATCTTTATGGAAGCAGATTATCACATCTTTCTCCCTCAGAGCAGTTGGTGGGTTTGAACCACCTACCTTTTGGTTAGCCGCCAAGCACTTAACCACTGTGCCATCAGGGCTCCTTACCAGGGTTCTAGGTAACACTAAAGTAGGGTATTATCCTTGAGAGTGGATGTTGAGAAACTTTTTCTGTAAAGGGCCAGATAGCAAATATTTTAGTCTTTGTGTGTCATGTGATCTTTGTTGCAACTATCCAGCTTTGCCACCAGAAAGTGAAAGCAGTCACAAACAATATAAAAGTTAATGAGCATGGTTGTGCTCCAATAAAGTTTATTGATTTACACTGAAATTTGAATTTCAAATAATTTTCTTGTGACATAAAATATTCTTTTGATTTTTTTCCAACCACGTAAAACATGTAAAAACCATTCTTAGCTCATAGACCAGATAAAAAGAGGCAGTGAAATGAATTTGGCCTATGGGCCATAGTTGAAAATAGAAACGTTAAGACACTGCTTTAAAAGAGCTCTAGTCCCAACATCTGATTCCTTCTGGATTCCTAATTCGCTTTAGAATCGCCTGATTCACTTACCTGGATAAAAGGTGACCTTTCCCTTTCCACAGTCCTGCTACAAATATCAAATGAAACAGTCTGTTAAAGTACTTTACAAAAACCAAAGAAGTATTCAAGGGTAAGGTATTATTGTCATTGGTTAGCTGTCTTTTCCTGTTTTGTATTTGCCTTTACTAAACAGCCACCCCTGAAGAGAACACAAAGGTGCATCCTAGTTTCAAAAAAAAGTGGACACAGGGAAGAATGCCTGCCTTTGGTACCAAAGATGAATAGTCATCAGAATGACTGGAATGGTTCCTCATTTTTTTTTACCATTTCTCACCTAGTTTTATAACATTTTTAGTGTTCTTGCGAATGCTGTTTTTCTTCCTAAGATATATTCTCAATTTTATCCTTTTACCCTTCTAATGACTTTTTTTCATTTTTAGTATCATAGTTTTGGTTGTTGTTGTTGTTGTTTTTAATTTTCAAAAGCTCTCTTTATCACTGAACGTACCTTTGTAATAGAAACCTGTTTGGGGATCACGGATATTGTGTTTCCTCTTTAAGAATGCTTATAAAATTTTATTTTCATTTAAAAAAAAAAAGAGCTCTAGTACTTGATTCATACAATTTTTCCCATACCTTGATATATACATGTCTACCTTTTCTCTATTATATCAAGACTACTTGTTTATGAATTCTCTTTAAATTTTTCAGTCTTATCAGATAATAACGTCTGTCTTTAAAATTTGAACATAATGAACTTTTAAGGATTTCCTAATTGGACTAGAGAATAAGTCACTTATTCTCATACCAGCGTTTCTTGAATCAGTAATTACAGTGTAGCTCTTGGAGTCCTGGAGTGGTGATGTTAGATAAGCACTAGACTCCTAACCGAAAGGTCAGCAGTTCAAACCCAACAGCAGCTCCTCAGAAACCCTATACAGACAGGGTTGCTATGAATCAGTACCGACTTGACGACACTTAACAACAACAGCAAACAATGTAGTGCTTAAAGGTATATTTATGAACGGCTTCAAAAAGCTTGTGGGGACATTCTATTATCTTTCAATTCCATGTTTCCACAAATTTTTTGAAGCTTGTTGTATTTATATGGGGTTTTTAGAACTAATATATATTCTTTAAGTATGCTTAAAACATCACATCACCCGATGAAATCTTCTCCCACCAGGCTACCTTTTGGTTAGCAGCCAAGCACTTAACCACTGTGCCACCAGGGCTACTTACCAGGGATCTAGGTAACTCTAAAGCAGGTAACCCTTGAGAGTGGATGTTGACAAAGGAAGAGACCATGTCATGTCTAACTTCTGTATATGTATGGTAAGCTGTCACTATACATTGATTTACAACCAAATCTAGTTTTTTTCCAGATGCACTTCATATACATGATAATTTCTTCTTTACTATGTACCTCTTACTTATTCATTTTTTCTTCTTTTTTTTTTTTACTTATTCATTTTTACAATACAATGGAAACATGAATTACTTTTATA
This sequence comes from Chrysochloris asiatica, assembly GCF_000296735.1. Classification (NCBI taxonomy): domain Eukaryota; kingdom Metazoa; phylum Chordata; class Mammalia; order Afrosoricida; family Chrysochloridae; genus Chrysochloris; species Chrysochloris asiatica. Next base: position 2,671,015 of record NW_006408679.1, on the reverse strand, counting down.
ATCAGAAAAAGATACATAAATATATAACTCAAGGTTCCTATCTTAGTAGTTATCTAGTGCTTTTAAAACAGAAATAGCACTTTAACAAACAGAAATTTATTTTCTCAGTTCAGGAGGCTAAACGTGTAAATTCAGGATGCAGGTTCGGAAAAGGCTTTTTTCTCTGTCAGCTCTAGAAGAAGTCCTTGTCTCTTCTGAGTTTGTGCTCCTGGGCAATCTTCATATGGTTTCGTAACTCTCTTCCCTTATTTCTACTTCTGCTCATTTGTTTGCTATCTTCTATATTTCAAAAGAAACTGACTCAAGACCTACTCTACACTAATCCTGTCTCATGTACATAACAAAGAAAATCCATTTTCAAGTGAAATTATAACAGACATAGAGGGGTCACAACTCAATCCGTAACCATATTCCCCCCTCCCCCAGAAAATACTTCCTGATTAATCTCAACCATTTTTTAAAAAGCTCTTCAGAACAATTATTAACCTAACTACCACTAATAACCCTTGTTATTTCTGTATGAATTGTCATTTTATTTCTCTATCAAATTAGTAAAGATTAAAGTTTATACTCAAGACGTCGATGGCATTTCTCTCCAACAGATACATAATCAATCACTAATAAAAAAATTGAAAGAATTTGTACACTTTCAAAATTTTGAGCAACTATTTACTGAATAATTTAAACTTAAAAACTTAATATTTTATTCAATAATTAGAAATGGATTATTCCTAATCCAAGGACCACAAGGATAATTGTGCTAATTAACTAGACATGACTGGTTAGAGGAAAGGAAAATAAATGCTGTAGAAGCAAAAGATAGAATCATTCAAAATTTTAACAGTCTTCAATGTGGATTATGCCTAAATGTGAAGAACAAAAATACTCACAACTGGACTAATAAACAACATTATGATAAATGGAGAAAAGTTTCAAGTTGTCAACAATTTCATTTGACTTGGATCAAATTATCAGTGTCCATGGAAGCAGCAGTCAAGAAATCAGACACCACATTGCATTTGAGCAAATCTACTGCAAAAGACCTTTTAAAGTCGTAAAAAATGATGTTGTGTTGATGACATAGGTCTTTCAATTGCCTCATATTCACACAAAAGCTGAACAAAGAAAAAGGAAAACAGTAGAACAGATAAACTCAAATAGTGATGTTGGTGAAGAATAGAATGTGGACTGACAAAGAATGAATAAATCAAATCAATTTAAGGAGAAATACCACCAGAATGCTTCTTGTAAGTGAGGATGGTAAGATTTCAGCTTGTTTACTTTGTATACATCATCAGAAAATAACATTATAGTTGTTAAACAGTGAGTCACAGAAAATGGGGAAAATCCTCAATGAGACTGACACAATAGCCACAACAATGGACATCCAAAGATGATCATGCAGATGACGTAGGACCCCAAGGCACTTTGTTCTGTTATACACAAGGGTTGCAATGAGTCAAAGCTAACTCAATGGCAACTAACAACTTATTGCAGTAAATGTTATCTTTGTGGCAGTTTGCTTTAGTTTACATTGTGGTAGATGTTATTTAAAACCAGAACACTTTTTTGTAATTCCTTTAAAAAATAGACTTCAAATGCAAGAAACAGTAACACTGTAGTAGACAGATGCAGAACCATAGGGTTTTAAGCTTCTAAAATTAAAAGCCATTCTACTAGCAGGGGTTATCTTGGTGAAAAGTTAAAAATCAAAATACTAATATAGAATATTTTCACTTACCTGTAACTTTGGTTCCAATGACTAGAGGCAAAGGAATTTCATCCGGGAGATCTTTGAATTGTGAAACATCTGCAACTTTCCTCTGTTGTAAGAGCCTTATTTTCTGCCGTTTCTGTTTTAATGCTGATCTCTCTTCCTCAAAAAATGCAGAAGAACATCTAAAATAAATTACAAAAATCTTATGAATTAAAAACCTCCTTATATAAAAACTTAATTTCCTTGTGCCTGCTTATCTCTTATTCTTTTGAGTGGTGGTGGTGGTTACGTGCCATGGAGTCTACTGTCTTTAAAAACAAGTTCTTAGAAATAAGATATTCTTCCAATTAAATTACTGATAATCTTTTAAGAAAACAGGTCCTTGCATGGTTTAAAGACTCAGAGATCTAGTTTATTTGTCATAAAACAGCAAAATTTGTTCACTATCCCATGATAAAACTGTGTCTGAAATCCCAGGTCACTTTAAGTCCAAAGTTCAATTTTAACATTTGAACTTCTATCCAGAATAACACAACATTTGCCCTGTGACCTTATGGGTATACTAGTACAGGAATTAAAGACAAGATTTGCCACTGTGAAAACTTTTAATAATTCCCACCTGGAAGTCTGAATACTGAATTCACTGGTATCTTTAAGGTCTATCTTGCCTCCATCTTCACCTTTGATTCTAGGATGAATCAAAAGTATTTAAACTCAGGTTTCAAGCCACAGTCTAAGTATCACCTTCAAAAGTACATAATGTGAGCAAGATAGCAGACGAGGCAGAAAGGTTGTACAAACCCTCTACAACAAAAATGGTGGCTGGCGATGGTTATGTGCCCTGGAGTCAACTCACAGTGATCCTGCATAGGGTTTCCGAGGCTGTAAATCTTTACAGGAGCAGAAAGCCTCATCTTTCTCCTATGGAATTGCTGTAAGTTTTGAACTAGCTGGCCTTGAGATTAGCAGCCCAACTCCTAACCATGACGCTACCAGAGTAGATAGCCATATGAAACAGATGTAGCTGACAGACCTGGAAATCTGAGCTTCAAATGAAGGGACAGAGAAGAAGATTGAATGCTTACTAGGAGAGCTGAGCTGAAATGGCAAAAAAAAAAAGGAGAGACTGTGACCTGTGCCAGCCAACCAGATGGGTACAGACATCTTGCGATTTAGTGAGCCACTTCAGAGATAAGAAAACTATTGGTTGTTGTTGCAGAAACATATACCTGTGGCTCACAGAGACTTACGGTGCATTTTTTTTCTTGTTCCCCACACTCCTCTGATTACCAGAAGCAATGCTGGCCACCACCCACATACATTCCCAGGGAAGCTCAGACTCTCCTGAGGTCGGAGTTGTACAGAGATGAGTGCAGCAGTCAGGAGCCCCATTAAAGACCTTGGGCAAGCCCTGCTCCAATCTGTAGTCAGTCCTGGATGTTATTGCTCTAAGAGAAACAGCTGAACCGATGCAAAGGGGAGGAAAAAAAGAATAGAGACTTGTGATCTGTGCCAGCCAGCCAGGTCTGGCCTGCTGTGGCCATCTTAAACTTTTATGGGCGACATGAAGGCAAGAGGGGAGTAAGTAGTGCAGAGGCATACTGCTTATTGGTGAAGAAAAGGTTCCTTTCCCCGCCCCCACCCCCCTTGTGCCTCACATAACCCTAGTCACCTGTGGAGTAGCCAGAATGCACCTACATACATTCCCAGGGAAGTTCCTACTCTTCAGTCTGTCTAAGTCAAATCAAAGTGTGTGAGGAGCTAGTAGCACCAACCCTGGCACTTGGAATCAGGTATGGCCAGTTTAGACCTGCAGAGCTGGTACTGGTCAGCCCTGGATTAGCAGAACCTCTTCCTTCAGCTGCCCTCTGGGATGGAAATAGACCTGAAACTCCAGCTGCTTTGGGGGTCTGCATGAAATACTTCCAGATTGGGTACCCAAAGCAGACAATACCAAGCCCAACAGGAACTCCATCTAGGGTTGAGTGTTACTGTATTTCTCACCAACCTATGCTGTGAGGTACCTTAGCTAGCAGGATACCCCAGAATTTTCTCTTTTCTGAAAAATGGCCCTAGTTTTTCCCTTTCATTGTTTTTGTTTGTTTATTCTTTCTTCCTTGTATCTTTCTCTTGCTTTCTATCCTGTCTCCCTTTTCATTTTTCTTCTGCTTCTCTTTTTTAACCATTGTTGCTTCTGTCTTTAGTCTTTTTTATTCCTTCTTTTCTACTACTCTCTGATCTCTTTCCTTTTGACTCAATCCTCTCCATAACTTTGTTTAGTTATTTTTATTATTTTATTTTTCTCTTCATCTTTACTCTATTTGGTATTTGCACTCTTTCTAGCTATTGCCTGCTTTTTTTCTTTAGTGTTTTCTTTATTCACTATTGTTTGCTTGTTTCTTCTCTTTTACGTGTGTTTTCTCTTCTTGCCTCACCTGACAAGACAGCAATCATGTCCATACAGCCCAGTCACAACTGTGCCTTCTACAGCTTTAATCACTGGGCAAGAGCCAAAACCAATTGCTATGTACTGGAGCAATGACAACAACCAATGCCAGATAAATCCATCCTGAAATGAACTAGAACAGTGAACAGAGAATAGTACATAGGTTCATTTGATCACAGCCACCAAGAGGCAGTTGGTGCATGCCTAAGAATACACCACCACAATGTCTCCAAAAGAACATGTCCACACAAGGAAACAAGACAGACTGGCTCAAACAAGAGACCAAGAAGAAGAGCTAGAAAACATTTTTGAGAAAAATAAGGCCTTGGAACTAACCTGAAAAAGAATTCAAGAGAATGATATTTAGGTATCTCTAAAAGATTGACAAAAAGTCGAGGAAAACAAGAAAGATTTCAGGAAAGCACTACAGAACAATCAAACAAAATAGAAAAAGGACTATAAACAATACAAAACCTGCAATTAGAAATTCAAAAGAGTAATACTTAAGATTTCAGAAATGGACAATACATTGGTTAAACAAAGGAGATTTGAATCTATGGAAGCCTGAATTAGTGAACTTGAAGAAAAATCTCTCAATACTAGTAAGCTAGAAGAACAATCAGAAAAAAGAATGAGAAACTCTAAGATTCACGTAGGACAGCATGAAGAGAAATACCTTATGGGTGATCAGAATTCCCAGAACAGGAAGAGACAAAGAAAAGCACATAAAAGATAGTCAAAGAGCTTTTGGAAAAACCAGTTCTGCACAATGAAGAAGAAGCCACTTTAAGACAGTGGCAGCTCCACATTTTGGGCTAAAAATCTATTCTAAGAATCATAGTGTTGAGTTCTGAGCAGATGATATACCAGGTGACCATGATGCTGGAGACCATGGGGACATGGACAGTCTTGGTGCCATCAATCCTGTCTACAGTCACTCCTTGCTTCCAAGTTCCACTAGAAGCAATGCTTCATTTCTGTGGAAAAGTATTCTTGTTTTAGCTTTTGAAAACTCTGGGCTTTCATGAGACCAAGCTTTCTTATAAGCATTGCTTACATGGATCCAGGAAACACTGAATCTGACTTGCAGTCTGGAGCAGTTGAAGGGTGTAAATTGCTCTGGTCCTTCTGTTGGTTATCATTGGGGCTCTTGCTCCAGCGCCTTGCAGCTAGACTGGGAGTGGTCGCTGGGCTGCATCTCGCTGAAACATGACATCGGCAGTACCCCAAGGTCCCACAAATTATCCTACGGCTGATGGTGGAGCTGGCCATTACTGGCTCAAATATACAAGAGTCATGCTCTCATTCACAGCCATCAATCTCCTGTTTGTGGGAAGGGCTCCTCTGTGGGTGGAGTTCTCATCACCATTGCAGATATTTTTGTATATCTGTTTTTGAACAAATAAGGCTTGTGAAAGCTACAAACATTTTTTGGGTTTCTCAATATTATGACTCTCACATTTGGATACGAGTAGGTTACAGTGAAACCCAGCCAGAGCCAGGTACTCAAGGGCATGTTAGTGCCATCTTGTTCAGAATGTAGTAGCATCTCACAGGTCATGAAGGCTGGGGGCATCGTGGAAGCTAATCTTATGCCACACAACATTTACCTGTATTCTGCCTTAGTCAAATCTAGACAGGTAAATTGGGAGAAGTTCAAGAAGCCAACAAAGCACTTTTCCATTGTTGTTTTGTTGCCTTAACCCTCAATGTCTTTGTCATCTCAGTCTTTGTTGAAGCCTTTTTTTTTTTTTTTTTTT
>NW_006408679.1:2659888-2664992 GCF_000296735.1 Chrysochloris asiatica | reverse complement strand
TTTTTTTTTTTTTTTTTTTGAAAACCACAGGAGTACAGTTCTTCTCTATATAGATGGGGTTACCATGAGTTGGAATTGACTTGGAAATTGCCATTTTGTTGAACAGGAGCAGGGTCTTTCAACTTCTATCAGAATTTTTTTTTTTTTTTTTTTTTTGGAAAACCACAGTGACCAGGTGGTTCAAGGGTGTAAAAATAACTGCTTTTCCAGGTCTGATGTCCTCTTCCTTGGTTATAATTCAACACTGATGGCAGACATTCATAAAGGGGACCTTATGCCGGGATCCTACCTTGGGCTTGCTACACTGTACATCTGGACAGCATGGTTGCTGGACAGAGCTCCCCCGTGATAAGAACCTACTCTGGCCAGTTTGTCATGGAGGGATTCCAGAACCTAAAATGGTTACACTTTGCCCGAGTGATTCTCACTCACTCTATTGCCATTATCCTCACTCTGCTTATTTCTGTCTTCCAAGATATAGAACATCTGATGGAAATGATCGACTTTCTGAATGTACTGCAGAGTTTACTGCTTCTTTTGTTTTCATACCCATCCTCACATTTACAAGTTAGCAGCCAGCAATGAGTGACTGACAATGGAACAGGCTGGAGGATTGCAGGCAGAACCTTGGTCCTCATCATCTGTTCTATCACATGTACTTTGTAGTTGCTTACGTCCAGGAATTAGGGCACATGGTGTCTTATGTGATGACTGCAAGGGTCAGCATAGCATATCTGAGTTTTGTGTCCTACTTGAATTGGCAATGTCTGATTGCACTGGGCATGTCCTTCCTCAAGTGTGGGTACACTATAAGCATCTCTACAGTCCCACCAATAGAAGAAGTCATTAATGACCACCAGTGATTGGATCAGTTTGTCTGTTTCCCACAGGTAGCCATCAAAGCCAGTGTTTCAGTGGTATGTTATGTAAACTTAGCCAAAAGTAAGTGCCACTACTTAGGACTCAGCTGTTTGTTGGGAAAGACTTTGTTTCATACACGTTTTCTTATTTTCTTCCTCTCCTTCTAGCCTGGGGACTAGATTAGGTACAGTTTTTGAAAAGCTGACATTTGTTACTTTCATTGCAACACTAACTCTTAATTAGCTGCTGAAGGATCAATTTGTTGTATCTTTTTGAGATATAACCTAATATACTTAATTCTTCCACTAACTAGACGATGCTAAACTTTTAATATTAGAAAATCATGTACTAAATTTAGAAAAATATCAGTAATGAATCTTTTTAAAGGAATTAGTAAAAACCAGGCCAACTGTACAAACATTACTAAAGGAAGTCCTCTGGAATGAGAATCAGCAACAGCAGACAATGAGGAAATTGACATACATGGAAACAAAATGCAGAATTTAATCCAGATATGGAAGTACCCAAAGTAAAACAAGCCTAAAAGATTGACAATAGGGATTCCAATGGGAAAAGAGTATAGTTATAGGACTTCCAAATGTCAAGGAAGTCAAGCAGATTTCAAGGCAAAGCAGAATGATTCAAACTGGGTAAAAACTAATAAATTATAGGGTAACCTCAAAAGAAATTAATACATCTTCATACCACAACAAAAGGGGAAACTGTGATGATTTTCCAAACACTAAAACACCAGGAATGAAGAAATTAACAAGAAAAATGCACACAAAAGAATGAACTCAGCCCAAAAACATGTGGAACAAAGAAAGCAGTAGCACCACAAAAAACACACAGCAAAATGACTGGTATCAATACGTACCTATTGATAATTACACTGAGCATCAATGGATTAAATATATCAGTCAATAGACAAGAGAGTATCAGAATGGATAAGAAAAGGATATTTGAATATGCTTCCTACAAGAGACACACCTTACACACAAAGACAAAAACAGATTAAAAATCAAAGGATGGAAAAATATATACAGTAATGGCAATAAAAAAACAAACAAACAATAAGAAGATCTAGTAAACAAAATTAAAATATATGGGAATTGAATAACACCCTACTTAAAAGTTACTGGATAACAGAACAAATAAAAAACCAAATAATAGATTCTTTGAATCAAATGAAAACGAAAACACAACATATTAAAACGTTTGGCACATAGCAAAAGCAGTACTTGTTGTTATTAGATACTGTGCATCAGTACCCACTCAGCAACCTTAAGCACAACAGTGTGAAACACTTCCCTGTGCCGTATGCCCACCTCACAATTGTTGCTACAATTGAGCCCACTGCTGCTGCCACTGTGCCAATCCATCTTGTTGGGAGTCTTCCTCTTTTTTGCTGATCCTCCACTTTACCAAGAATGATGTTCTTCTCCAAGGACTGGTTCCTCCTGATAATATGTCCAAAGTATGAGAGATGAAATCTGACATCCTGGTTTCCAGGGAACATTCTGGCTGTACTTCTTCCAGCACAGATTTGTTTTGGGGTTTTTTTTGACAGTCCATGTTACTTTTAATATTCTTTGCCAACATCATAACTCTTTATTCTACAGTCTTCTTTATTCGTTGTCCAACTTTCACATTCATATGAGGTTATTGAAAGTACCATGGCTTGGGTCAGGCGCACCTTAGTCCTCAAACAGGCATCTTTGCTCTTCCACACTTGAAAGAGATCTTGTGCAGATTTACCTAATACAATAAATACATTCTTTGATTTCTTAACTGCTGCTTCCGTGAGTATTGATGGTTCATCCAAGCAAAATGACATTTTTGGCAACTTCAATTTTTTCTCCATTTATCTTGATATTATTTATTGGTTCAATGGTGATGATTTTTGTTTCTTTACACTGAGGTGTAACCTATATTGAAGGCTGTGGTCCTTGATCTTCATCAGTAAGTATTTTAAGTCTTCTTCGCTTTCAGAAAGCAGTGTTTAGAAAGCAATTTATACCAAATAAACACACAGAGCCAAAAAGAAGAATCAAAATCAACACATTAACAGAAATTTCCAACAGTTAGAAAAATACCAGCAAAATAAGGCTACAGTCACCAGAAGAAAATACATAATAAATATTAGAGCTGAAATAAATGAATGTGAAAAAACAAAACAAAAAATTAAAAACAAGAACTTGGTTCTTCGAAAAGATGAATAGAATTGAAAAATCATTCACAAATGTAACAAAAGAAAGGAAGAAGAAATTGCAAATAACATGCATAAGAAACAATATGGGTGACATCACAACAGAAACAAGGAAAATAAAAAGGATAACAGAATACTACGAAGACTTGTACTCCAAACAATTTTAAAATCCAGAAGAAATGGATAAATTTTTAGAAAAACATGACCTACCTAAACTAAAACAGAGTGAAGTAGAAAACTTCAATAGACCTATAACAAAAGAAGAAATTGATCAGGTCATTTAAAAACTTCCAACAACAACAAAAAAATTCTGGATCCAGATAGCTTTACTGGAGAATTTTATCAAACATTCAGAGAAGAGCTGGCACCAGTTTTACTCAAACTATTCCAGAACATAAAAAAGGATGGAAAACTTCCAAATACATTTTATGAAATGAGCATACCCTCATACCAAAACCAAGTAAGGACATCACTAAAAATGAAAATTATAGACTAACATCTTCCATGAACATATATGCAAAAATTCTCAACAAAATCCTAGCCAGTAGAATTCAACATTAAAAAAAAAAAAATCATGACCATGTTGGATTCATACCAGAGATGTAAGGATGGTTCAATATTAGAAAAAAAAATAAATAAACATAATCCACCATATAAATAAAACAACAACAAAAAAATGATCATTTTGATTGATGCAGGAAAGGCATTTGACACAATCCAACATCCATTCTTGATGAAAAACCTCAACAAAATAGGAATAGTAGGGAAATTCCTCGACATAATTAGGAGCACATATAAAAATATAACAGCCAATATGACTCTCAATGGAGAGAAATGAAAGCATTTCCTTTGAGAATAAGAACCAGACACCAGACCTATTTAATACTGTGTTGGAAATTCTAGCCAGAGCTTAAAGTCAAGAAAGGAAAATTAAAAGCATCCAAACTGACAAAGAAGTAAATCACTATTTGTAAATGGTATGTCCCTAAACATAGAAAATTCTAAAACTCAGCTAGAAAATTAGTGAAACACACTGAAAGATTCAGCAATGTAACAGGACACAAGATCAATATACAAAAATCATTTGGATTCCTCTATATTATTATTTTTTAAAGTTTTTATTGTGAATTGAGTGATAGTTTATATGGGAGAGCATCAGCTTTACATTCATCCTATCGTATTTCATTTCACTGCAATGATTACAATCCCCTCCCATGCAGGATTCCTCTGTATTACTAAATACAGTTATGAAAAGGAAATTAGGAAAACAATACCATTTACAATAGCCACCACAAAAAAATTAATTACTTAGAGAAACAAAAGACCTATACAAAGAAAACTTGTGCAAATTTGCCTAATACAATAAATATATACTTCAATTCCTACAAAAATCAAAGAATGTATTTATTGCATTAAAACACTGCAAAGAAAAGAAAAAAGGAAGAGAGACAAAAATGGAATAATATTTCATGCTTATGAATAGGAAGACTTAAAACTGTGAAAATGACAACTCTGCCCAAAGCATCTATAGATAACAACACAATCCCAATCCAGATTCCAACAACATTCTTTAAAGAGATGGAGAAACAGATCACTAATTTTATATGGAAAGGAAAGAGACCTTGGATAAATAAAGCACCATTTAAGAAGAACAACAAAGTTAAAAACCTCTCACTCCCTGATGTCATAATCTACTACCACATAGTCACAGTGGTCAAAACAGCCTGGTACTGGTACAACGAAAGAGACATAGACCAATGAAACAATTGAGAATCCAGAAGCAAATCCACCCACAGTTGTCAGCTGATTTTTGACAAAGGGCCAAAACTCATCAAATGTGTAAGAGGTAGTCTCTTCAACAAATGGTACTGCCAAAACTGGAAATTCATTTGCAGAAGAATGAACAAGACCCATTTCTCACAACATATTATTAAAAAAAAAAAAGAAAAAAAGAAATCAACATGGATTACAAGCCTAAATGTAAAACCAAGAATTATAAATATCATCAAAGAAAAAATAGGGACAAATTTGTTG
>NW_006408679.1:2652222-2658650 GCF_000296735.1 Chrysochloris asiatica | reverse complement strand
TAAAAAAAAAAAAAAAAAAAGGTTTTGCCAAAAGAGTAAAGTCCACAGATTGATAAAAATTTTTTGCACTGACATACCAGACAGGGGGCTAATCTCTACAATTTATAGAAACCTAGAACTGCAAGGTCAGTGGTTCAAGCTCACGAGCAGCTCCTTGGAAACCCTTTACAGGGTCGCTATGGGTCGGAATTGACTTGACAGCACTTAAAAACAACAACAACATAGCAACTCTACAAGAAAAAGACAAAACGACCCAATTAAAAAACGGGCACAGGATATGAACCAAGGAAGACATTAGGAAGACTATGAAGAAATGTCCACAATCATTAGTCATTAGACAGATGCAAATCAAAATAACAATGAAATATCATCTTGCATCAGAGTTAATAGTGATGTTCAAAGTAACATATGCTGGTGAGGGTGTGATGAGACTGAGAACCTTCCACGTTATTGGTGGGACTGTAAAATGATTCAACTACTGTGAAAAACATTATGGTGTTTCCTCTGAAAGTTGGAAATAGAAATATTGTCTGACTCAGCAATCTCTTTACTTGGTATATATCCAAAAGAAACAAGAGCCGAAACACGAGTAGATATATGCACGCTGATGTTCATCGCATCGCTATTCGCAACAGAAAAAAGATGGAGACAGCCTAAATGCCCATCAATGGAAGAATGGATAAAAAAGCATTGGTACATACAAACAATAAAATATTATGCAACACTGAAGAATAACAATGAATCTGTGAAACACCTCATAACATGAATGAATCTGGAGGATATTATGCTGAGTGAAATTAGTCAATCACTAAAGGACAAATACTACATGAGATCACTATTATAAAAAAATTAAGAAAACATTTTCATACTAAAAGAAACATTCTTTGTATCCAGGGTGGGAAGGAAAGGAGAGTAATTCACTGACTTTAGAGGGTTGTTGTTAAGTGCTGCCAAGTCAATTCTGACTCATAGTGACCCTGTACAGGGTTTCCAAGGAGCAGCTGGCAGGTTTGAACTGCTGATCTTGTGATTCACAGTTCAGTGTTTATCCTACTGCGTCACACCAGGAGTAGAAGGTAGACACATGTTAATGGGGGTGACAGTGAAGGTAATATACAGGAAGAGGAAAGTTGGCAGAAGAATGATGAAGACAGGTGAATACACAGGGAGGTATGCAAGGGCTAAAGAGATAGAGGTAAATAGTGATATACACACAATTCTGGAACAACAGTGTTTTTCAGGTAGATACATGGGCAGAGACACAGACTGAATGGGTATGAAAAAGAATGGTAGTATGTAGTATATTCACAAATACATAAGAATTTGAAAGTGGATATTTGTACATGGGTATTTACCTTTCCTGAAAACACTATTATAAATGTGGTGGAGCATACAGCAAGCAAAATGATGAAAGCTCCTTAGATGTTATTAAACATCTTAAGGCAAAGAGTTGCTGGGCATGGGGGCTCAGGACCATAATACGAGGGGATACCAAGGTCAATTGGCACAACATAGTCTATAAAGACATTATTCTACATCCTATTTTCATAAGTACAGAGTCCTGGTGTGGCACTACAGGATAATGCACTGGACCACAAGGTCAGTTTGAACTGCAAGGTTGGTGGTTCAAACTCACCAGTCATTCCTTGGAAACCCTATCCAGGATTGCTGTGAGTCAGAACTGACTCAACAGTACTTAACAACATTGCCATTTAAATAGTCTCAGAAACCAAATATACAACAATGAGCAAAACAGGATACTGAGATAAACATAATTTACAAAGTGGATTATTGTGAACCATAAAGATAAGGACTGGAAATAATATTTTTAAAACTGTAGATAATATTTTGTTTGTACATTATAAAGTTCCTGGGTAGCGCAAATAGTTTGTACTCAACAACTAACCAAAGGTTGGCAGTTGGAACCCACTCAATGATTCCACAGAAAAAGGCCTGGCAATCTGCTTCCCTAAAGGTTATCCTAAGAAAACTCTACGGAACAGTTCTACTTGGTAACACATGGGTCGCAAAGAGTCGAAATTAAGTCAACAGTAATGGGTTTGGCTTGATTTGTACATTAATTTCTGCATTGTTTGAATATGTATTCTAGTAGTAAATAAGTAATGAACACTAAAAGATCAAAGAAAGCATCACAGGATACTAGAGAGCAGGCCCAAACATCAGAAGGCCAGTTTGTAGCTTACAATATTTTCTGCCTTAGCATCCATCAATTCCTCCTAGTTGTCCATTCACCTAGTTTCTGACATAGCCATTTTTGTGCTTTTACCCAGTCTCTTAACAGTCAAGGGCTATAACTGTCCTCCTGGAACATGCCCCATAAGGTTTCCTGTGTCACAGACCCTGTTACGCCAATCTCTTGGTATCCTGGTGTGGCACTGTATGTAGGATAAGCACTAGACTTAACTGCAAGGTTAAAACCCCTGACTGCTCCTTACAAACCCTATACAGGGTCACTATAAATCAGAACCGACTTGATGGCACTTAACAACAACTCAATTCTCTGAACAGCTGGAGTTACTCCTTGCCCTTCTTGGCCATGTCCCATATAATTCCTTGTGATAAACATTTCACAGGGAAAAACTGACCAGTGAGCCAACTAGCAGATTTCAGTCTGTGAAATCTGGCTAACCTTACCCTGCTTGTCATATATAAGCATTTCCCTAGTTTTAGTTTACCTTGTCTCTGTATTCAGCCCCCTATGTGGTCCTGTGTCTGGGACCTGTGAATCCTAAATTTTATTTGTTTTCTAGAGTCTCACTTTATCATACTGCTGCTGAGAGACTATCCAAGATATTCACAGATCCTACACAATCTGGATCAAACTTAAGTCAACATGAAAACTGACTTTCTTCTGTACTATACAGCATCATTTAGTAGTTTTCTTGGCAGTAAAAACCTAGGGTCCAGACTATTACCCTACAATTGACCAATTACAAGTTTGATTCCCTCCATACTTGGATTCTTACATTTCCTCTCCTGTACTTTTTTATCCCAATTAAATTTTTACTTAAAAACAGATTTATGAGGTAAAATTGGCATCAGCCACCACTCATCTGTCAGTTTGTTGTATTGTGGTAACTTGTTATAATGCTGGAAGTTATACTACAGATATTTTAAATACCAGCAGGGTCACCCATGGTGAACAGGTTCCAATGGAGCTTCCAGACAACTTCTGAATGGTTTAGTCACCACTGAAAACATAATGAATAGCAGCGGAACATTGTCAGATGTAGTGCCAGAGTATGAGACTGGAAAGCATTCAAAACACGAGTGGGGGAAAGCTGCCTCCTCAAAATAAGAGCTGACCACAGTGACATCAGTGGAACAAAGCTTTAGGTACCTTCATTTGCTGATAGGGCACAATTCAAACTGAAGAGAAACAGCTGCAAATATTCATGAATAAATGGATTTGTGATGTATAAATATAGGGAAATGGGAAGTTATCAAAAATGAAATGTAAACACATAAAGTTCAATATCCTAGACATTAGTGAACTGAAATTGAATAAATAGTATAGGCCATTTTGAATCTGATAATCAAAAGAAATATTATGCCAGGAGACAAATTCAAGAGAAATGGTGTTACTTGCAGATGATACCCACTTGACCTGGCTTCAATGACTGGATGAACAGAGCTCAACCCGAATAAGAAAGAAGAGGAAAAAAGTGTCATCTGATACAATTTGATAAACTTGACCTACACCCATAAATGCAGTAGCTCAAAAGAGGAAACAAATCCCTGCTACAAGAATTATTCCCACCTCCTCCACACAAAGAGTAGACAGGGATGGGCAACTTGGACACTGGCTACCCAAAATGAGGGGAGGGATACAAAGGTAAGAAGCTTACAAGCTTTCAAGAGGGAACCTAGATCCAAAGGGAGTGGAGGAAGGTAGAGCCTCCAGTGAATAGTATCCAGCCTGTCCAGGAAGGGCTGATGAGATGAAATGCAGACGGGTCTCTTGTGATGCAATAGTGAATAATTGTTATCAGGACTGATTGTGAGGGTTGGAAATCTAAAGGTGTTCATTTTATAGCAAGGAGGGGAGTGATTAACTTTTCAGTCTAGGAGCAGAGGGCCCTGGGACTATCAATGGAGAAGAGTGGAGAACAGGACCCTACCCAGTGAGACGGAGGCAGAGAAGATGACATGAAGACATGGAGTGGCTGGACACTTGAGATCCAGAGAGGGAAAGGCGCTGTGTGCTGAGGACCGTGGGGAGGGGGAGGGGGCAGGCTTGCAGGGTATACCCTTTGGTTGGATGATGATTCATGGATGAGACGGTAACTATGGCAATGAAATGATGTATGATAGAATGAATGTAAAACTAACGTTCTCCCATGTAAACTATCACACAATTCACAACAGAACATTAAAAAAAAAAAAAAAAAGAAATGGTGTTACATTCGTCATCAAAAAGAACATGGGAAGATTTATCCTGAATACAATGCTGTCTCTAATAGAATATTCATACGCCTATAAAAAATTTACAAACCAACCACAAGTAAGTAATGGTGAAATTAAAGAATTCTACCAACATCTTCAATTTTAAATTGATCAAACATATAATATAGATGCACTGATAATTACTGGTGATTGGAATGCCAAGGTTGGAAACAGAAGAGGAAGGATTAGTTGGAAAATATGGACTTGGAGATAGATACGATGCTGAAGATTGCATGATAGAATTTTGCAAGACCAACATCTTACTCATTGTAAATGCCTTTTTGTAGACTCACCTATTTCTTTCTTCAAATCTATTAGAGTTTGCTTTATATATTTTGGAGCTCTTTCATTGGGAGCATAGATAATTATCATGGTTATGTCATCTTGTTTAATTGTCCCTTTAATCATGAGATAATGTCCACCTTTATCTATTATGCTGATTTTTGCCTTAAAGTTTATTTTATCCGAGATTAGTATTGCCACTCCTGCTTGTTTTTTATTGCAATTAGCTTGGTATATTTTTTTCCATTCTTTGACTTTTAGTCTTGTTTTGTCTCTGTGTGTAAGGTGTGTCTCTTGCAGACAGTATATTGAAGGATCTTGTTTTCTTATCCATTCTGCAACTGCTACATTTAATCCGTTTACATTCAGTGTAATTATCAATTGTTAAGTACCGTGCAGTCGAGATAGGTATGAATTAATTGCTGCCATTATATTTGTTTTTTAGTGGTGCTTGTTTCTTTGTTCTGCATGTCTTCCTGTGCTGAGTTCATGTTTTTTGTGTTCTTTCTTGTCAGTTTCCTCATAGTTTTAATTTTTCCATGTTCTTCATGGAATTTCATTTTCTTGGTATGTTGTGAAGTATTATTTTTCTTTGAGGTTATCTTATATTCCATTAACTTTTCCCTCCTTTTAAGACAGTCTATTTTACGCTATAATCTACCTTCTCACCACCTGGGTCTCTGTTCCTACGTGTTTACCTTCTTTCATATTGTAATTGTTTTGATCATAGACTGACCTCCCAGATCCTCTGAATTTGTTCTTATAGTTTTGTTCTGTTCTCGATTCTTCCATTTGACGACTGAGTTCTGTGTGGTGCTGCCACGTATGTCAATTTCTGGTTGTTGTCTATTCTTGTTGGTTCTCAGTCCACAGAATTCCCTTTAGGAAGTTTTGCAGTGCAGGGTTGGCTTTGGCAAAATCCCTTAGCTTCTGTTTATCCTGGAATGTTTTGATTACACCGTCGTATGCGATTGACAGCTTTGCTGGGTAGAGGATTCTTGGAAGTTTTTTTCTTTCAGGTTTATATATGTCTCCCCATTGCCTTCTTGTCTACATTGTTTCTATTGAGATCCTAGCTTAACCCAATTTGCTTGCCTTTGTATGTTACACTTCTCTTTTCCTAGCTGCTTTCAGGATTCTGTCCTTATCTTTGATTTTGGAGAGCTTGATTATTATGTCTTGGCGATTGTCCTTTAGGGTCTATCCTTCCTGGGGTTCGTTGAGCTTCCTGAATGCTTATCTTTTCGCTTTTCAGGATGTTAGAGAAATTTTCTTCCAGCAGCTCTTCAACTATCTCTTCTGCAGACTTGTGTGATTCTTCCTGTTCTGGAATGCTGATTATTCGTAAGTTGTTTCTATTCATGTTATTCAACATGAATCTTAGACCGTCTTCACATTTTTGTAATCCTTGTTTCTGCTTGCTCTTCTATCTTAGTAGTACTGAGATGTGTCTTTCAGTTCACTAGTTCTGGCTTCCATCTCTTCAATTCTACTCCTTTGCCCTTTCACTGTATTGTTTTTTCAGTGTATTGTATTTTTCTGATATTCTATTATTAATAGGTGCTCTGGTAGCGTAGTGGTTATGAATCAGGCTGCTAACCTCAGGGTCAGCAGTTCGAAACTACCAGCTGCTTCACAGGAGAAAGATGAGACTTTCTGCTCCCATAAAGATTTACAGC
>NW_006408679.1:2650083-2651637 GCF_000296735.1 Chrysochloris asiatica | reverse complement strand
CAACAGCAAAAACAAACAGATTGTATACTGTAGTCTATAATCGCAAAAAAGAGAAGAGAGGTTAAAAAAAAAAATTTGTAGCCTAATATGAGCATGACTTTAATACTCTCTTTTAGCTTCTTGCATTCAAGGCCATCTGAGAAATTTCAAGATGCCACTGTTAGTTGTTATGATGTAACTCAGGATTTAATTTTCAGCCTGTTTCATTTTTAGACTGTCTCTCTTGCTCCACAACCCCCGTTATGGCCTTTTTCCTAGTAATAAACAGTTCAGGGCTGGCTGTGGACGTATTGTGCTGCCATTTGGTTTTAAGTGGAATCTGTCCCTTTATATGTTGAAAGTATCTGTATGCATGTGTAGTACAACCCTCCAAGGGGTGGAGGTGGGGGTGGCCACTCGCTCAGACACCTCCTCTAGTTGCCAGAATGGAGGTGCACCAATAGCAAGAGATCAATGAACAGATACAAAAAAAAAGGAAAGAAAAGTCCACACCTTTATCTCTGAGGTTCCAGAAGGCGGTATCTATCCATGGTGGCTCTGATCTTTCCCCCTCTTGGCCCAGCCCAAAATGGCGGCTTCCTGCTGCTGAGGCCAGTGGGTTTAAAAGTATGAGAATTCTTGCTTCTGCTTCAAATTCCACTGGCTATAAGCCTTCAAACTTTAAAAGTATTCCTATATATGTGCTTCAGAGTCTTGGAACTATTCCCTGAACCTGCTTCATTTGGTATTCTGTGTTATTGCTGATGGAGATACTCACTGCACTTCTACCCTATCTGCCAGCAAGGTGGATACAAACTTTATATGGAAAGGAAAGAGACCCAGGATAAGCATAAAAGGCTGCTGACTATGCACATGGACCGCACCAGATGAAATACACAGGAATCAAATTGTCTACATGTATACCAAAACTGAAGGTGCTACGGTAGCATAGTGGTTACGAATTAGGCTGCAAACCTTAAGGTCAGCAGATCGAAACTACAAGCCACTCAATGGGAGAAAGATGAGGCTTTCTGCTCCCGTAAAGATTTACAGCCTCAGAAACCCTGTACAGGGTCGCTATGGGTTGGAACCGATTTAATGGCACTTAACAACAACATACCAAAACCAGGGAAGGATGTCACTAAGAAAGAAAATTATAGACCAATATCCCTCATGAACATAAAAGCAAAATTTCTTAACAAAATCCTAGCCAACAGAATCCAGCAGCACATCAAAAACATAATACATCATGATCAAGGGGGATTCATACCAGGGATTCAAGGATGGTTCAACATTAGAAAAATGATCAACATAATCCACCATATAAATAAGAAAAAAGAAAAGAACCACATGATCATACAGATTGATGCAGAAAAGGCATTTGACAAACTCTAACATCCATTCCTGGTAAAAACACTCAGCAAAGTAGGAATTGAAAGGAAATTCCTCAACTTAATTAAGAGCATATGTACAAAACCAACAGTCAACATTACCCTCAATGGAGAGAAATTGAAAGCCTTCCCTCTGCGAACAGGTAACAGACAAGGTTGCCCTTTGTCACCACTCCTATTCAAT
>NW_006408679.1:2643920-2648432 GCF_000296735.1 Chrysochloris asiatica | reverse complement strand
ATTAGGCAAATCTGCTGACCTAGGTGTTCAAGCTGTAGCTCACCGAGCTGAAGGAGAAGAAGGTTAAGTGAGGAGGTCTCTATGCCATGGCTTGTACAAAGTAGACTGTCCGAAAATCAACTGGTGAGAAAGCACCCAGGAAGCAACTGACTACAAAAGCTGCTCATAAGAGTGTGCCCTCTACTGTGTCACTTTATGAAATTAGATGTTATCAGAAGTCCACTAAACTTCTGATTCATAAACTTCCCTCCCAGCGTCTGGTGCGAGAAATTGCTCAACTTCAAAACATGTTGCAGAATGCAAACAGGTTCCGACCCATAATGACCCTGTCTAAGGTTTCTGAGGCGTAGCTGGTGAGTATGAACCACCAACCTTGAGTTTCAAACTGACTTTGCAGTCCAGCAAATTAACCCCCAACACCTCATCAGTGTTCCTTTACCATCCTTTATTTAACTATCTCCCTTTTGGTGCAGTGATTTACTTGATAGGGCTCTTCTAGCCATAATCTCTGTAACTCCAACCAAACAACTGGCTAAGACCATGCAGATTGCATATATTTTCTCTTTTCCTGATGGGTTTGGGTAAGAGAATGCATAGAAACCTATTGATTATACGATTCAATGTGACTGTTAACAGTGTTAATTGTGAATGCAAAAATTTGGAAATCTTTAAAAAATTTTAAAAAGAAAGAAACAATCCATGATGGTCATGGGGTGGGGAGGGAAAATTATTAACAGGTTAGAGGGTAGACTGCCAAACATGGGTGACAGGACAGGCAATATACAAGAGGGAGTTTAGCAGAGGAAAGATGAAGGTAGCAAGAGACACAGGGAGGAATGCAACAGTTAAAGTAAATAGAGATTATATTATTAACTGATGGTATATAGAGTGGGTTGCAACATTGTAATTAAGCAAGGTATATGATTTGTTCAATGTAAAACTGATGATCTGCTGTATAAATCTTCACTCAATTCACAATAAAAAAAGTTGAAAAAAGAACACTTAACAAGGTCAATTTTGCCATCCTTCTGAGTATAAAATGAGCTGTCTCAAAAGCAGGAGAATCTCACTACTATCAAGAAAGAGGAACCAGGAGCACACCACATCCTTTGGATCCTGAGACCCCCTACACAATGAAGTTCTTTGATCCAAGAGACAAGAGAGCTGTGACACCAAAGGCGAAGGACAGAAGCTGTGGTAGCAGAGGAGCAGCAGAGGCAGAACCAAAAGCCTAGAGCACAAGACAGAGTGGTTGGTTTCCCAGTCCATGAAACAAATAAAGCTGAGTGCCTTTGTGCAGTTGGTTCACTTGATGAGTAGTGTGTCTCCATGCACTTAATTGGGGAACTAGGTTTGCTGACCCATGGAACTAAGGCTAAGCACTTTCCAGCTGAGGCTTACTGTGGCAGAGAGGCATGCCCTTTGGGCATTTAGCACTAGCACTAAAAAAGATTTGCAACAAAGGCCAAGGGGCCATGTGGCTGAGGGGTTTGCCTATGAGCATGGTTGAGAAGAGGTGCTTTTGACAGGAAAAATTGCATCCTGAGCATTTCTGACCCTGAATTAACTTTTATGGTGCTACAGGATAAACAGTGAACTGCTAGCCACAAAATTGGCAGTTCAAACCCACCAGTAGCAGCTCCTTAGAAATCCTATATAGAGTCACTATGAGTTAGAACTGACTTGATGGCACTTAACAACAGCAACAACAATAAATCCCATAATTGTGAGCATTGTCTGTAAATTCTATTTAGCCACTATAATGAATGATCTAACTCAGCAGAGAAGTACAGAGTGCTGTGGAAGAGATGGTTGGTATCACAATTGGTAAACAAAGTTGGAAGGTGGAGGCACGTCTGACCTCAGTCTCATAGGAAGTGGCCTTAGGATGATGTTGTTTGATTCTCTTTACCATTATGAAGTCAGCGGAGGTCAGTCATTGCTCCCATGACATTCTCACATCCCTACTTGTGGACATTTAGATCACAACAAATATTTTGCTACTACAAACAATTGTTGTTTAGTGCTATCAAGTTGATTCTGACCCATAGCAACCCTTGTGTAGGGTTTCTGAGGAGCAGCTGGTGAATTTGAACTGCTGACCTTGTGGCCGAGTGCTTAAGCTACAGCACCACACCAGGACTCCACTACTATAAATAGCTGTGTATAAATAAACTTGTGCCTGTTATTTCACTTATGTGCAAGTACTCCTGTGGTTTGAATACTTCTTTCTTTCTTTCGCCTATGGAACTGCTGGTAGTTTCGAACTGCTGACCTTGAGGCTGGCAGCCCTACTCGTAACCACTACACTACCAGAGCTCCTTAGAAGGTGTCATACGTTGCTCCAATAAGATATGTTGGAGTTCTATTCAACTCCTAGTACTTGAGCATATGACTTGATTTAGAATTAGAGTCTTTGCAATGCAATCAAGTTAAGAAGAGGTTATTAGTTGTTGTTGTTATGTGCTGTGGAGTCGGTTCCGACTCATAGCAACCCTGTACAGGGTTTCCAAGGCTGTAAATCTTTACGGGAGCAGAAAGCCTCATCTTTCTCCCACAGAACAGCTGGTAGTTTTGAACTGCTGACCTTGTGGTTCACAGCCCGATTCGTAACCACTACACTACCAGAGCTCCTAATCCAATATTACTGATGTCCTTATAAGAAAAGAAGGAGCACAGTGAGTCCAAAAGATAATCACTGTATTATAAACCACAGTATGGCAGTTCAAATCCACCAGCCACTTCTCAGGATAAAAATGAGGCTTTTGCTCCCACAAAGATTTAAAAGCCTCAGAAACCCTATGCAGGGTCGCTATGAATTGGAATGAACTCAACAGCATTTAACAACAAAAACACTGAAGAAAAAAAAAGAGAGAGACATAGGCTGAGACAAAGAGGGAGAACATCATTAGATTATGGAGTGGAGGGAGGAAAGGAAAGACAGAGATTTAAGTGATATGTCTACAAGCCAAGGAATGTCAAACATAATACAAGACTTTCTGATGGGTTAGAAAGCAGGGTAATACGAGAAAAGGAAAAGGTATTTGACATGAAGAGTCATTTTCAAAAAGGAATATGTGCGATAGGCACACTTGATGTGTTTTTACATTAATTATAATAGACACTTGTGGGAACAGAAACTCACAAAAGGTAACAATGATGTATATATAATCAGAAAGTTTCCTTAAAAACTGCAGTGCAGTGAATTATTTAATATTTCTTCAAGCCATAGTCTAACAAATGAAACTTCTAAACAAATGACTTTTTCTTGATGAATCTGAGGTGGGGGAAGATGCTGATAGAGAATTGATTCAATTGTGAGTGACTGTCCACGATAGCCAAAATATGACCTTGAACATATCCCAACTGAATTTAGAGATTATCTTAAAAACAGATTTTGATGCATTAGACACCGAAGACCAGAAGAGTTGTGGGAAGACATCAAGAACATCATACAGGAAGAAAGCAAAAGGTCATTAAGAAGGCAAAAAAAGGAAAAAGACCAAAATGGATGCCAGAAGAGACTCTGAAACTTGCTCTCTAGCATAGAGATGTTAAAGCAAATGGAAGAAGTGAAGAGGTAAAGAGCTGAACAGAAAATTTCAGAGGGCAGCTCGAAAAGATAGTCAAATATTACTCAACATTTCTCAGCTGAAGGAACTGAAGAAAAACTGAACCCTCAACTTTCATTATTGAAGGGTTCTATGAGCAAAATGTAGAGTCCTGGTGGAGCGCTGTGGGTTAATGCACTGGACTGCAAAGTTGGTGTTCACCAGCCACTCTTTGTAAATCCTATACAGGGTCTCTATGGGTCGGACAACAACAATGGGTAAAATACGGAATAATGCAGAAAGCATCAAAAAAAAAAAATGGAAGGAATGCAAAGAGTCACTCTACTAAAAAGAAACGGTCGATAGTCAATCATTTCAAGAGGCAGCATATGATCAAGAGCCAATGGTACTGAAGGATGAAGTCCAAGGTGCATGGTAGGCATTGGCAAAGAATAAAGCTCCAGGAATTGATGTAATATAAATAGAAATCTTTCAACAAACTGGAGCAGCACTGGTGGCACTCACCCATCTATGCCAAGACATTTGAAAGACAGCTATCTGGCCAACTGATTGGAAGAGATCCATATCTGTGCCCATTCCAAAAAGAGATAACCAAGGAATGGGGAAAACATCTGACAACATCATTAATATCGCATGTAAGCAATGGTTGTGACCATACATTGACAGGGAATTGCCAGAAGTTCAGGCCAGATTCAGATGGGGATGTAGAATGAGGAATATAATTTCTGACATGATAGATCTTGGCTTAAAGCAGAGAATACCAGAAAGATGTTTACCCATGCTTTACTGACTACAGAAAGGCTTTAACTGTGTGAATCACGACAATCTATGGACAACATTGTGGAGAATGAGTATTACAGAATACTTAATTGTGCTCATGAGGAACCTGTAAATAGATCAAGTGGCAGTCGTTCAAACAGAACAAGGGGACACCATACGA
>NW_006408679.1:2629669-2642255 GCF_000296735.1 Chrysochloris asiatica | reverse complement strand
TTAACAAAAATGAAACTGTACATTTAATATGACACATAAGTATATAACTACATTAAAGAAATTGTCATGGGCCATCTAGTGGGTTCCAACTCAGAGAAATCCTATATAGGGTTTCTAAGAGGCAGGTGACTTTGAACTGCCGACCTTGCAGTTAGCAGTCCAGTGTTTATCCTACAATGCCACATCAGGGCTCAGAGTTGGTTGGCAAAATATATTTAACATATAATTATTTTCAGAAATGCTTTGTTTTTGTTTTGTTTTTAAATTTAAAAAAAAATTTTTTTAATTTAACAGTAATGATTCTGCCAACCAAGTCATTGATTTTAAACAAATACAAAATATTTTTACCTCCGTGGTTTTCCCATAAGTCGCCTGATTTTTCCCCATTCTACTCTTGTTAACTTTCTTGTCTTCAAATTAGGAAAAGATTCCTTTAGACATACACAGAAGTCATTATCGCCTTCAAAGAGTGGTCTGCAAAGCAGAAGTAACATTTTAATGGTTAGTATGCAATGTGTTTTCTTAAAAGACATGAAATCCAAAGCACATATTTTGATTTTCACTGCCACGTCATCACAGAATACCAACTATTACACATATGTAATATATAATACAAAACAGGCACAATTCAAAGAGCCATAGCTAAACTAAATTCTTGGCATTTGTGAAACAAACAATCTGTAAAAGTTATTCAGGGGATTTTGTTGGCAGCTGATATTCCAGGGACACTGGTTTGCTAAATTTCCTATATGACTGCCCTTTGGGAGACTATTCTGGCACTGACATACCTGGAGACAATAAATGTTAGCTATAGAGTAACTTTCCCTGAGGCAACACCACCACCAAGGAGTCCTCTTTGGGATTAAATCAGTTTTAGAAATCCAGAGGACTGTAGAGAGTTAGGTTTATTCTTACAACTACACTAGGACACTAAAAGCTTTAAGCTTAAAACCTGTGGGCAAAATAAAACAATTATATTCATGAGTTTGAGAAAACAAGAAATAGCCTTAGTAGTGATACATGAAAACACTAGGCTCAAATACGAACTTCCTTGAGATACACAACTTCTAAAGTAGTCAACTGGTTTGGAAAACAAAGAATCAAAGACAAATAACCAGTGAAGTATAAACAACAATGATTGGCATATGAGCATGGATTAAAAATCTTGCAGAAATTTTCCTAAATAAATCTTGTGGCTGAATTATTAAATTTCAAATGTCTTATTACTGTTCTAGTTAAACATTCATGTGCAACTAAGGTGCTTAAGTACTAACCTTAAAATAGAAAAACTATCCTAAAAAACAAACTAATTTTTACCATTAATGTGCCAATTATTGGTGGGATGGGAGTTTAAACCTCAGTTAATGCACTGCCATTTGGCGTAGTTTCCCTTGTTTATACTTTTCTAACTTATGTATTCATCCATGTTTTTGGAGAGCAGTAGAAGACTTTTAAATATGAAGTTGTTTTAAATGCTTTTCTAATAATAATGCCTGTTCTGATTCTTAGTTGTTCTGTTCTTGAATTCTTGTACCTCCTCTCATCTCCCTAAAATCTTTGCCTAATCAGTGGTATGACCTTGTAATATCTATGGAAAAAAAAACTTTAAAGATGATATATGTGAAAAAATAATGCACAAGTGAAAAATATGGTAAATAAACATATTTGGGAAAAAAATAAATAAAAACAATCTTTCTATTCTTATACTAACATTATAATTTCAAGATTTATAAAACAAGTCTCATGTACTTCAAATAAAGGGGCTTGTTTTAGGATATCTCTACTTCATGATCTTTGTAACTTATAATTCAAAGACACTTTCTTTTAATTTTTCACAACACTAGAAACAGAAAAAGAAATTCATGAAAAAATAAAATCAAAGACTTTTAGAAAAGATTTAGTTAATAACATTTGAAAAAAACAACTTTCTGGCTCAAGGAATATTCACGATACATACTTATCTATATTTGAGTAGAACCATTCATATATGCACCATTTATGTGCTTTGGGAAGCTTGAGTAGGTTACGCAATCGAAAACCAATCTTCTGTGATACTTTCTTATCTGGTGTTGACATTGTTGCTGTAAATTTCTACAGAATAAAAAGAATAATTAAACCTTCAGTAAGTGAAAATAAACATTTATAATAATGAATATATTTGTAAAAGGGTAAATTATGGTTGAGTAACTCAATAATATTCAACATAAATTGTTTTGTTAATATTCAACAAGTAATTTTTCTCCAGACAAGATTCACTAAAAAAACAAACAAAAAAACCACACACAATATACCAACACTTAATTGAATCAGATAAAAATGCCTATATTAGAAAAAAATAAACTTATCAAATAATCTACATTTCCACCTTCAGAAATAAAAAAAAGAGCAAAGTAAAGCCAAAGCAAGTACAAGTAAAATAATTAGATTGCTGTGCAAATAAATGAAATAGAAAATGTGTTGTTGTTAGGTGTCAAGTCGGTTCTGACCCATAACGACCCTCTATAGGGTTTCCAAGGAGTGACTGGTGATGCCGACCTTCTTGTTCAAACGATTTTGTAGTCTGGCACATTAACCCACAGTGCCACAATAGAGGGAGGGAAAAATGGCTATTGGAAAAATTCAATATCAACAAAACTTTAGCTAGAATGACCAAGAACATAAAAATGGATGTTTTCAACCTGATAAATGACTTCACACTCCAATTCTCTCTATCCCAACCCAAAAATCAGTTGTTGTTGTTGTTGTTGTTGTTGTTAGGTGCATCAGCCTGGAACAGCTAGAACAACAGACGATACATCTTCAAAGAAAGATCATCAGGAAAAATCTAAAACAAAAATGGCAGTATGACTGGCTACTGCAAGAATAAACAAGTTGTTTGCCACGAAGCCATTAAGGCAAGCAACCAAGCCCCTTCATGACAAACCCCCCCCTTAGACAGAAACTCACAGGGAACACATGAGCCGGCATGTAAGCTTGCTGGTGACCACACTGGTCTACTGGTGAGTGGAAGAGGAGGAAAGGCAGCAATGAATGTCTGGCGCATAAATAACCAAACTATTATATAATATTCCTTTAGGAAAGTATCCTGTTTCTTTCTATTACGTTATTGACTTGTTGTTTTTTTTTAATAGGGTACTCATTGGATATAAAATGGAATTAAAGTGGTATTAAAGATTGTTGTTGTTGCTAAGTGCCAACTCACAGCAATCCTGCAGAGGGTTTCTCAGGAGCGGCTGGTGAGTTTGAACCACTGACCTGCGATTCAAACCGACCCTGTGGTCTAGAGCATTATCCCACAGAACCACACCAGGACTCCATTAAAGATTGGAGAAATATATTTAAACTATTAGTTGTTGTTGTTATGTGCCGTTGAGTCGGTTCCGACCCTGTACAGGGTTTCTGAGGCTGTAAATCTTTATGGGAGCAGAACGCCTCATTGTTCTCCTGCGGAGCGGCTGGTAGTTTCGAACTGCTGGCCTTAAGGTTCGCAGCCTGATTCGTAACCACTACGCTACCAGAGCTTAGTAGGAATATAAATTATTTCAACATTTATGGATAATCTGGTTGTGTCTTCCAAATCTTAACGTAAATATTCTTGTAGCAACTGTACTTCAATAAATAGAACAACATAAGTACAAGATATAAAGTACAAGGATATTTATTGCAGCACTGTTCACAAAAGCTGAAAATAAGTAGAAAGTCCAACTTGGAAATCTGATTAAACATACCAGTACAATGGAATACAAGGGTAACTAGTATTTTTTTTAAAATAGAATGTGGAAAACCCCATTTAAGAATGAAATGCAAAGGGAACATACAAGCAGGCATGCAAGCTTGCTGGTGGCCACATTGGTCTACTGGTGAGTGGAAGATGGGAAAAGGCAGCAATGAAGAAATGGGTCACGTTCAACCATGTTCCATAGACTCCCACTGACCTGGAGATGAGAGAGAGAAGGGGAAGGGAGGGCTGGTTGATCCAAAGTATGCTGACACCTGGGGATACCTGAGCCCATGGACAAGGACATAGCCACAGAAAGCTAGAGCTGAGAGTGAAGCATCCAGATGACATGAAGTGAGGGTAGAAGCACAAGAACACTCAAACTTGCAGATAGTACCCATTTGACCTAGCCTAGATGGCTTGATAATCAGAACTCAACTAGAGGAAGATAAAAAAGAAAACAATTTTTGATATAAGAAACAAGGGCAAATTGTGACAATTTGATGAACTTGACCTATACTCACGGAGGTTGTTGTTATGTGCCATGGAGTTAGTTCCAACCCATAGTAACCCTGTGCAGGGTTTCCAAGGCTGTAAATTTTACGGTAGCAGAAAGCCTCACCTTTCTCCCATGGAACAGCTG
The DNA here is from genome assembly GCF_000296735.1 of Chrysochloris asiatica. Lineage (NCBI taxonomy): Eukaryota > Metazoa > Chordata > Mammalia > Afrosoricida > Chrysochloridae > Chrysochloris > Chrysochloris asiatica. Next base: position 2,637,894 of record NW_006408679.1, on the reverse strand, counting down.
GTAGCTTCAAACCGCTAACCCTGAGGTTAGCAGTCCGATTCGTAACCGCTATGCTGCCAGAGCTCCTTACTCATGGAAGCTGTAGTTCTAAATACCAACAGAGAGGGAAGGAGTCTACACATCAAGTATCAGTGCTATCCCCTTTGTACACAGGGTAGATAGGGAAGGGCAATTTAGACAATGACTATCTAAAATGAGGGGGCAATAAAGGCACAAAGTGACTGGCTTACAAGGTTTCAAGAGCGAGTTTAGTTTAAGAGTGTCGGTGGAAAGATAGAGTTCTCACTGAATAGTTTTCACCGTGTCTACAAGGCTCTGGTGAAAAACAGATGGAATAAGATTCTTATGATTCAATAGTGAGTGATTGTTATCATGACTAATTGCGACCGTCACAATTATAAAGGTAGAAGTTTAGTAACAAAAACTGGGGAGTAGTTAATCTTACATTCCAGAAACAGATGACCCTAGGACCATCAAGGGAGAAGAGTGCAAGTGGAATGCGAGACCTTATCCAGAGAAGTGACACCAGAGATGGAGGCAGACAGGAAGCAACTGAGGACTTAGATTCATGGAAATAGAGGGATTGAGAGCTGGCGGCCAGGAGACAGCCTTGAAGAATGTGCCCTTAAGTGGTATCAATTATTATATATGCCTGAGTGTTTTAAAAATTAAAAAAAAGGAGCTAGAATGAGAGAAATACTGTTAACTGATGGTACATGAAGGGGATTATAATCATTGTAATGAAACAAAGTATATGATTTGTTGAATATAAAACTGAAGTTCTGCCCTGTAAACTTTCACTCAATTCACAGTAAAAAATTAAAAAAAAAAGAATGTGGAAAAATTGGAACTGAGAAACAGACTTTAATTTTCCTGGAATCATGATTTCTGTGGACCAAGTAGCTGGGAGGACTCACCCAACTGATGCTCTTTTGCCTGGGTGTGCCCTTTAGTGGAAACTGGGGTACCAGGATTACATTGATATGAGTCGTCATGTCCCAAAGACAAATCATATATATATATATTTTTAATCTGCAATAGTCTTGAAGAAACTGGTTCTTAAAAGTCATCATTGAATCAACAATGATCTAGATCAGGGATGGGGAATGTTCAGCTCACAAGATCATTTGGTATGGCCCTGCCAAGGCAACCACAGTTCTAGCCACCACATTGCTGTTGTTAAGTGTCATCAAGTCAATTACAACTCATAGCGACACTAGATAGGGTTTCCAAGGAGCTGCAGGTGGGTTTGAACTGCTGACCCTGTTGTTCATAGTTCAGTCACATTTGTGGTGAGTTAATTAAATATTTGACCAAATACAACAGACTAATTTTTAAGTTGATAATTATACTTTGTATGCCCTCAAAAGTTATAAATATGCAAATGATCTTGGCCCCACCCCTGGTCTACATAAATGAGTACAGCCTGTGTTGCCTTAGGCTTTTGTGCTCTTTTGAAGAATAATCTTTGTGCAGCAAGTTTTGGGGAAAAGAAAACTCCAAGGTCAGAGCAGAGCAATTCTTTTCATTGTTCTTCAAGACAATGTTGTATGGAGACTTCTGGCAAGATGGTGGACAAAAGCAGCACACTACATGGACTCTCTACAACAAAGATAAGAGAGACCAAATGAAACAGAGAAACAGACACAGATAAAATTTCAAGAACTCTGAACTTCAGAGGAAAGGTTAGAGAAATGGATTGAATGCTTGCTGGGAGGAGAAGCTGAACAGGGATAGCAAGAGAGAGTGACTGACTGGTCAGCTAGACTCAGCATGACCATCTTATGAGCAGTTTTGGCAACAGAAGATGGCCTGGCAGAACAGGTTTACACAAGCAATAGGAATGTTGCAATTCCCATGCTCCTCTGATGACCAGAGGTGTGGCCAACTCCCACCCGCATCTGTCCCCAGCACAGACCCTGCTCTCCAGGAGCTCAGAGTCATGTGGTTGGGAGTCATACCATTGTGAGTCTGGGTCCTGCAGCACTGTTCCGGTGCCTGGATTCAGGAGGGCTGGGCTCTAGACCTACAAAACCTGCAGAGCCACCAGACCAGCATTTAACCAGTCACCCTGCTCCCAACTTCCTTTTGGCCCTAACAGACAGTGAAACCAACTCAAAGCGCCTCCAAGAAATATTTCTGGACTGACTGTTCTGAACGTAGATAACATCGAGGTTGATAGGAACTCCATCTAGGGTAGGCGTGGGAAGCCTTTCTTCTGCCAAAATTTGTAAAAATCATTGGTGGGCCATACAAAATTATCAACTTAAAATTAGCTTGCTATATCTACTCAAACATTTAATTAACTCACCCCTAATGTGATGGTCGCTATGGGTCGGAACCAACTTGACAGTACTCCACAACAACAAGACAAATGTGATGGGAGTCTTGGTGTGGCACTTTGGGTTAATGTGCCAGACTGCAAAGCCGTTTGAACTGCAAGGTCAGCAGTTCAAGCTCACCAGTTGCTCCTCGGAAACCCTATACTGGGTTGCTATGGGTTGGATCTGACTCAATGGCACTTAACAACAACAACAAATGTGATGGGAGTCCTAGTGTGGCACTGTGGGTTAATGCACTAGACTGCAAAGTCAGTCTGAACTGCAAGGTTGGTGGTTCAAGCTCACCAGCTGCCCCTTGTAAACCCTATACAGGGTCGCTATGGGTCAGGACTGACTCAACAGCACTTCACAACAATGAGATGGCTGTTCTTCAAGAGTTCCATGGCTGTGAGCCTTGACAGCATGAGGTGGGGCCCCACTGCACCACTCTGGTGCCTACATTCAGGCAGACTCGGCTCCAGATCTACAGAACCTGCAGAGCCATCAGACCAGCATTATTCTAGCAGAAACCCTCATAACCAGCCACCCTGCCCACAAGGCCCTATGGTCCGAACAGACACCGAACCCAGCTCCATCAAGGAACTCTATAAGTTACTTCCAGATTGAATGCCCTGAACAAAGGTTAGCACTTAGGCCTACAGGAACTCCATTTAGGAGCAGGAATTCTGCTGTCACATCCTTCCCGCACATATCTTATGAACACTTTGACTGGCAGGAGCTCTCCTCTGGTTTTATTTATTTATATTCCTTTGATTGCTTTTGTTTGTTGACTTTCTCCTACTTCTGTTTCCATTCCCTTGAATTTTACCTCCACTTCTGTTTTCCTTCTTCTCATTCTCATTTCCCCTCTTCTTTATTTATTTTTTTACTTTTGATCTTTCGTTACTATTCTCTACCCTTTCTTTTTGATCTTTCCATTTTCCTGTCTCTCTTTTCTCTTTTGAGTTACCATATTCTTTTTTTCTGGTTTCTGCCTAGTTTTTTGTGGGGTTTTTTTGGCAGGGGGGAGTTTTCCCTCCTCTTTCCCACACATCCACAGGAGATAGCTGGTGAGAGTCAAGGGCACATCAGCATACAATCATCAATTAAACACAAATACAACAACACCACAATGTCCCACAACAACAAACAACTGTAACTCAAACAAAGAAATAAAAGACAATGGTCAAACAAAAGGCCAAAATGCAGACCCAGAAATGCTTCCAAGGAGAAAAGGTAATAGAACTAATAGAAAAAGAATCGACATTGAGGTACTCTCAAAGGATTGACAGAAAGATAGAGTAAAGCAAGGAGAACACCAAAAAAACTTGTTAATAATTCAGGAAGACACTTTCAGAATGAGGAGACAAAATAAATGCAAATTTTGAAACAATACAAAAACTGCAATTAAAAATCCAGAAGATTAACACTAAAATTTCAGAAATGGCCAATACATTGAAAGGACAAAGGAGCAGATTAGAAGCAATGGAAGCCTAAATTAGCTGAGCTTGAAGATAAATTTCTCAATACTAGTATCCTAAGAGAGCAGTTAGACAAAAAGAATGAACTACTCTGAAGAAAGCCTAAGAGTTAAGTGGAACACCATGAAGAAGAATAACTTACAAGTGATGAGAATTCAGAACAGGAAAAGACAAAAGAAAAACACACAGAAAACTGTCTAGGAGTTGTTAGAAGAAAACTTTCCTATCGTGAGGAGATAAGCACAGAAGAAACTAAATGAACCCCAAACAGGATATACCCCAAAAGGAAATCACTAAGACATATCATAATCAAACTTCCCAAAATCAAAGACAAGAAAAGAATCCTGAGAACAGCTCAGGAAAAAGAAAAAGTCACCTACAAAGACGAACCAATAAGACTAAGCTCTGATTTCTCAGCAGAAACCATGCAGGCAAGAAGGCAATGGGATGACAGATACAAAACTCCAGAAGAAAAAGATTGCCAACCAAGAATCATATACCCAGAAAAGCTGTGCCTCAAATACAACAGTGAAATTAGGACAGTTCCAGATAAACTGAAATTAAAGGATTAGTTAATAACAAGACCAACCTGAAAAACATTTTTAAAGGGTGTTCTTTGGACTGAGAGACAACAACAGCACAGGTATCATACATGATAACAGCACTCACAACTCAATCCAGATATAGAAGTATTCAAAGTAAAACAAATTTACAAGATTGAAAATAGGGAACCAGAGATTATCAATTTATAATGAAGTTAACAACAAAGCAAAAAGACGGAATAGTGGAGATGCAGAACTTCCAAATGTAAAGGAAGTCAAATAGATTTGAAGATAAAATAGGCTGTTTTAAACAGGGGGAAAACATTAATAAATTGCAGAGCAACCTCAAAGAAAATTAATATACCCTCACATCAAAATAAAAAAAAGACAAAAATCAAAAAGATATTAGCAAATTAACAAAACAGAAATGAAAATGAAAAGAAACTCCAGAAACAATAGGAACTCAGCAAAGAAAATTATGTGGAATAAAGAAACCCGCATCACACACACAAAAAGACACATAGCATAATTACATAATCAATTCATTGTTGTTGTTAGTTGCCATCAAGTCGGTAGCGACTCATAGCAACCCTATGCACAACAGAACAAAACATTGCCGGGTCCTGAGCCAACCTCACAACTGCTGCCACGCTTGAGCCCACTGATGCTGCCACTTTTTCTCTGATCCTCCACCTTACCAAACGTGATATCCTTCTCCAGCGACTGGTCCCTCCTGACACTATGTCCAAGTATGAGAGACGAAGTTTGGCCTGATAATTACACTGACTATAAATAGATTATAATGTATCAATAAGATACAGAGAGTAGCAGAATGGGTAAGATAACAGGATCCTTCAATACGCTGCCTACAAGAGATACATCAGAAAGATGAAGACAGGCTAAATGCCCATCAACAAAATAGTTAAATAAACTGTGGTACATACACACAATGGAACACTATGCAGCCCTGAAGAATGATGATGAATCTGCAAAACACCTTACAACATGGATGAACTTGAAGGACACTATACTGAGTGAAATTAGTTAATCACAAAAGGACACAAAAAGACTACTCTTGTCCCTGGCCCTGAGGCCCAATGCTGCAGAGAAGTGCAGGAGAGCACCCTGCCTGAGCTCCTGGGGATGGCAGGAGCCTGGGCATGGGTGGGTGGCTGGTTTAGGCCTGCCCTGGCCGCCTCCCTAAACCCATGACCCGCGAGAAATGGTGGACAAGTCCTAATTGCAAGAGACGATAACTTTTAACAATTTGAAGGGTACCAGCAGACATCAACACTGATGAAGAATTTGTAAAAATTCAAGATTAAAAATTGTTGCTAATTTTCCAAGAAGCAGTCCTATTTCAAAATCAACTCCTCTTTATCAATTAAAGAGACACTGAAATGCTTTAGTTGTCATGCAGCATATATAAATGGCAATACAGAGACTCAGCATTTGGAAAACATAGGAAGGCATTCCCAAATTACAGCTATATTAATGACTTTTTTTTTTTAAGTTTTTATTGTGAAATGAGTGATAGTTTACATGGGAGAACATCAGTTTTTACATTCTTCATTGCATTGCAATGATTACAATCTCCTCTGTACATCATCATTCACCAATATTTGCTTCTATTCCCTCTGGTTTTTTGTTTTGTTTTTTTTGGGGGGGGGGATTATGTACACATAAACACTCAGGAATATATAATCATTTAAACAACTGAAGGGCACATTCTGCAAGCCTGCCTCCTGGCCACCAGCACCTGGCCTCCAGGACACAAGCCTTGCTCTTTCCATGAGTCTAGAGTCCTCAGCTGCGTTATCTCTCCATGCTCTCATCTCTGTCTCCATCTCTGGTGTTGCTGCTTCTCAGGATAGGGTCCCACACTCTACTTGTGCTCTTCTCCCTTGATGGCCCTAGGGGTCCTCTGTTCCTGGACTGCAAGATTAACTACTCCCCTCTTTTTGCTACTAAACGTCTACCTTTACAGTGTGACAGTTGTAATTAATGGCTATTATTTTGAAAGTAATGCCACACAACCTACAAATCTTAGTGAATGAAATGGTAAGTACAAAGTTAAAAACTCCAAGAAACACAAATCATTTTGTTTTAGACAGCCCATCTGAAACTCATACAGAATATCTTTTGAGAACTTGACAAGTTAAAAATATATCAGACAAATATATATATATATATATCAGACACCAGATACTTGAGGAATTCTGAAATGTGTTGTGAAGAAGCTACATTAAGATCATTTCAGAACTAGCCAGACTATGCCCATTTAACCCCAAGAGAGTTAGCCAGTGCTGGTCTCTATTACACAGGTATCAATGATAAAGCACAGTGGTTTTAGTGTGATAGAAAATTGAAAAATTGGAGACACTGCGATCACATATGCTCAGAACAAAGGCAACACTTTCCTAACTGCTTCATTTGTTTTGGGCCAGAATCTTAATGCGCAAAGTGAATCTGTTGTCTTGGAGTTCAGGGAGGAATTTCCCAAATTCAACAACTCCTCCAAGAAATCCAGCCATGGCATATAATGAAGCCCAGATCATGACTTTTAGGGCATGGATATACTCAGTTAACAAGAAACAGCTTACAAGAGCTGGATTTTATGTGTTAGGTGAAGGGTTAAGTGGTAACTAAGATGCAAATATCTGTTAGAAGAGAAAAGACATGAATATATAAACTATTTATTTAACCCTTTCACTTCAGGTGTCTCAGGCAAGAACTGCTGAAAAAACACCACCTCTAACTAAAAGAACTGATGACACCAGCTTTTTAAATCCTAAGGTACAAAAAGCGATACAAATGGGATTCAGTTTCAAGGACATTAAGAAAATAATGGAGGAATAAATTCACACATCTGGAGCAACTATAAATCACTTGAAGTTGTAACTGCAGATCTAGTGTGTGCTCAATAAGACAATGAATCAGCTCAAACTTCATTGCAGAAAGAGATTAGGGCTGAAGAACAACTAAGATTCCTGCAAGTGGAGAAGCTTTACAAAATCTGTTTGGATAGAAATAAAGATTTGCTGTTATTTTTATTCCTTGTGGACATCTGGCCACTTGCAAACAATGTGCTAAAGCAGTTGAAAATGTCCCATGGGCTACACAATCATTATTTTCAGCCAAAAAAAAAAAATTATGTCTTAATCTAACACCACAGTAGGAATGCTATGTTTGGATGTGTAATGTGAACTAACTTTAAGTAATCCACATTGAATTCCAAACATCTGCTACCCAAGTAGAAAACAAAATACAAACTGTAATGCATTAGTTGGTGATATAAAATTTCAATTTCTGGAGTTTTTAGGAAATTAGTTGTATTATTCATTTCTACCCCCCCCCCACACACACTTTCTGTTATTCATTTGAAACCCTAGATTAAGAAACACCATATTATATATGATTACTATGTGTATGTATAGTGCAGCGACTTGATTTGTAAGTGTAATTGAATTAATCAACTCAAGTTTTCATTCTATTCATAGGCTTAGCAAATGGAGCATTAGAGATTAGATTTAATCTCACAAATCACATAGCTTGTTTTGTGTGAAAAAGGAATTAAATGTTCCACATTGGTGGAAAGTTGGAGCCTACTTTTAGATTTTTGTCTTTATGCTTTAGAGTTGTGTTCATTTGTTTTAAAATTATACATGTGTATTTGTGTGAATAATTTAAAGGGTGACTTTGACATTTTTAAAAGAGTATTTAGAATAATGAGGGTGTAGCTTGATGGTGGACAGAGTAGAGTTGCAGTGAAGTTTTTTGTCAGCAATACCACAGAATACCAGGCAAAGCAGGTTCAGGGCAGAGCTCCAAAACTCTGAACCAAACAGGTAGGAATTTTTAAAAAGTGTGAAGGCTTATAG
>NW_006408679.1:2618836-2620599 GCF_000296735.1 Chrysochloris asiatica | reverse complement strand
CCCGAAAGCTTAACTCCATCTGCATTATCACAGTCAACTCCACTTTGAGGAAGCAGCAATTTCCAGTCATAGTTTGAGTGCCTTCCAACCTAAGGGGCTCATCTTCCGGCACTATATCTGACAATACTCTGGTGCTCTTCATCACGTTTCAATATTTAATATTCTGGTTCTATCTTATAGTGTTCCACTGATATTCAGAAAATTTCTTGATTAAATATTTGGAAGTAGTCAATTTCTTCTGTTTCCTAGTGTCTCTTTGCCTAAAAGCTCATCTGAAACTTATTTACTGTGGGTGATCCTCCTGGTATTTAAAATAGCTGTGGCATAGCTTCCAGAACTATAGCAACATGCAAGACATCACGGTATGACAAACTAACAGACAAGTGATGGACCACTTATAAGAGCCACCCAAGAGAAAAAATACTTTGGAATAAATCTAACAGGAGAAACAAAAGACTTGTAACAAAAAACTATACAACACTACTCCAAGAAATCAAAAGAGATTTACAGAATTGGAAGAATTTACCATGCTCATGGATAGGAGGACTTAACACTGTGAAAATGTCACTACCACCCAAAACAATCTATAGATATAAAGCAATCCCAATCCAGATCCCAGTATTATTCTTTAAAGAGATGAAAAAAATTATCACCAACTTTATATAGTTAGGAAAGAGACCTTAGATAAGAACAAAGCTGGAGGTCTCTAAGTCTCTGATCTCAAAATTTCCTGTGTATTACAGCCACAGTGATCAAAAGTCCTAGTACTGGTATGACAAAAGATACATAAGTGAGTCAGAACTTTTTTAATCAACTTTTAGAAAAGACAAATACATGATTTTTCACACACTCTCCTTGCTTTTCAATACACTTTATCCATTTGTCAACAAGGTTTCATATTCCCTTATTAAAAAATGTTTTAAGCTGAGCTGTGATCCATAAATGCACTGCTTTCTTCACTTCTTCATCAGAGGTGAATCTTCATCTTCAAAGGGCTACTTTCAGGGGACCAAACAGGTGAAAGTTTGATGGAGCAAGATCGGGACCATAGGGAAGATGCTTTAACACCTCAAACCAAAGTTTTTATAGAGTGTCAACAGTGTGGGCATAACTGTGCAGACATGTACTGCCATACAAGGTCATAAAACCCTTGGGTAACAGTCTTCTGTGTTTAATTCGAAGTTTACACTTCAGCTCTTCAGTGAGCACCTCACTGTAACACGCACTGTTGATTGTTGAATATTTTTCCTGATAGTGTCCCAATACTGGTCCTTGAGAATCCCAGAAAATGGTAAGCATCACTTTTCCAGCTGATGGTTGACTTTTTAACTTTTTCTTGGTCGGCGATTAAGAATGTTTTCCATTCCATACTCAGCCTTTACACTCAGACTCATAATGATGAATCCATGTCTAGTCACCAGAAACGAATTTTAAAAAGAAATTTTTACCTTCCTTCAAGTATCGGTCCAAATGCTTCTGTTTATGCTCTTCTGTGAGCTGTTTTGGTACCCACCTCACACAAACTTTTCAAAAATCAAGTTTGTCGGGGATTATTTCATAGGCAAAGCCACAGCTGCTCTGCAAATGACTTGTCACATGATTTACTGTCACTCGTTAATAAAACAGAATCATTTAATGGGCATGCTCAATGCTGTCATCAGCCATGGATGTAGGAGGAGGGGGGTGTTTTAATAATATACCCAGAGTGTAGATAATCTTTTACTATGTCTCATAAATCAATAGGACATAATTAAGAATCTGGA
>NW_006408679.1:2616846-2617601 GCF_000296735.1 Chrysochloris asiatica | reverse complement strand
CCACCTTACCAAACATAATATCCATCTGGAGCAACTGGTCCCTCCTGACAATATGTCCAAAGTACGAGAGACAAAGTTTGGCCATCTTGGCCTCTAAGGAGCACTCTGGCTGCACTTCTTCCAAAATATATCTATTGGTTCTTTTGGCAGCACATGGCACTTTCAACATTCTCCTCCAATACCATAACTTAGAGCCATTACAGATATGCAAATCAAAACAACAATGAGATATCAACTCATACCAGCATTAATAGCAAGGTTCGAGAATCTGGAGAGACTGGGAGCATCCTTCCTACATTGATGGTGAGACTATAAAATGGTTCAATCACTTTCAGGACCTTCATTTCCTGATGGGGAACAACACAAAATGAGAAGAACCAACTGTAAACATCCACTAATAATAATTAATAAGAGTTGGTATCTCATACTTTGGGCATGTTACCATGAGGGACAAGTCCCTGGAGAAAAGTGGAAGGTCAACAAACTAAAAGGAGGAAGACACCAAAGAGACAGGCAATACTGGGCTAAAAATTGGAGCAACTGTAATGATGGTGCAGGACTAGGCAATGTCTCCTTGTGTTGTGCATGGGTTCACAATGGGTTGGAGCTGTGTAGATGGCACCTAACATCACACGAATGAAGCATTGTAGTCAAACAAATTTTAAAACACAGAAGATATTAACAAATTTCTAGAAACACACTACCTACCTTAAACAAAGAATGAAGCATACAATCTTAACAGATTCATAAAAAAA
>NW_006408679.1:2613227-2614431 GCF_000296735.1 Chrysochloris asiatica | reverse complement strand
GAAACCCTGTTCAGGGTCGCAACCGTCTCAACGGCACTTAACAACAACAACAACATCAATAATTACACTGAACATAAATGGATTAAATGCACCTGTCAGAGACGGAGGGTGGCAGGATGGATAAAGAAACAAGATCCTTCAATATGCTGTCTGCAAAAGACACATCTCACACACAGAGAAAAAATAGATTAAAAATAAAAGGATGGAAAGAAATATACAAAGTTAATTGCAATCAAAAACGAACAGGAGTGGCTGTACTAATCTCTGATCAAATAAACTTTAAGGCAAAAACAAGCATAATAGATAAAGATAGACACTATGTCATAATTAAAGGGACAACTGAACAAGATGACATAACCATAATAAGTATCTAAGATCCCAATGAAAGAGCTCCAAAATATATAAAGCAAACTCTAATAGATTTGAAGAAAGAAATAGATGTATCTACAATAGTGGGAGAATTTAATACACCGCTTTCAAAAATGGATAGAACAACCAGAAAGTAACTTGACAAAGACACAGAAGAACTAAACAACACAATCAGCCAACTGGACCTCAAAGATGTGTAAAGAGCATTTAACCCAACAATTGCACAATACACATTATATTCCAGTGCACATGAACATTCTCCAGAATAGACCATGTCTTAGGCCACAAAACAAATCTCCATACATTTACAAATGTCAAAATACTAAAAAGCATCTTCTCAGACCACAATACTATCAATATAGGAATCAACAATAGGAAGACGAAGGAAATAAAGACAGATATATGGAAACTGAATAACACCCTGCAGAAAAGCGAATGGGTAGTACAAGAAATTAAACGTAAATTCACAAAGTTCCTAGAAATAAATGAGAACAAAAACACAACACACGAAAATCTTTGGGGCATGGCGAAAGCGATGCTGAGAGGACAATTTATTGCAATAAATGCACATATCCAAAAAGAAGAAAGAACCAAAATTAACACATTAACACAGCATCTATAACAATTAGAAACAGATCAACAGAGGGAACCTACAGCCACCAAAAGAAAAAAAATAACAAAGATTAGCGCAGAAATAAATGAAAAGGAAACAGAAAAACTATAGAAAAAAATCAACAGGGCAAGAAGCCGGTTCTTTGAAAGGATTAACAAAATTGACACACCAATGGCAAACCTAACAAAAGAGGGAGAAGACACAAATAACACGCATTAGAAA
>NW_006408679.1:2599749-2601753 GCF_000296735.1 Chrysochloris asiatica | reverse complement strand
GGACCCTACCTGAGAGGCAGTGACGCCAGAGATGGAGGCAGAGACAATGATCTGGAGAGATGGAGGGGCTGGGGACTTTAGACCCAGAGAGGGAGAGGGGCTGTGTGCTGACGACTGGGGGTGGGGTGGGGCAGACTTGCAGGGTATACCCTGTGTTTGGTTGATGATGCATGGAGGGGATTGTAACCATGGCAATGAAATGATATACGATAGGATGAATGTAAAACTAATGTTCTCCCATGTTAACTGTCATAATTCACAATAAAACATTAAAAAAAAAAAGTCCTAGACCAGACAAATGCACAGGTGAACTATATAAAACATTCAGAGAAGATCTGACACCAATTTTACTCAAACTATTCCAGAGTCCTGGTATGGTGTTGTAGGATAAGAAGTGGACTGCTAACTCAAGGTTGATGGTTCAAACCCAGCTGCACTCCTTAGAAACCCTCTATACAGGATCACGATGAGTTGAAATCGACTTGACAGCACTTAACCATTCTAGTATACAGAAAAGGATGGAACACTACCAAATTCATTGTATGAAAAGAGCAAAACTGTAATACAAAAACTAATCAAAGACATCACTAAAAAAATTATACATCAATATAATATTATAAACACAGACACAAAATTCCCCAAGAAAATCCTAGTTAGCAGAATCCAACAACATATTAAAAAAATAATACATCGTGACCAAGAGGGGTTCATACATCATGCAAGGATAATTCAACTCAAAATTAGAAAAACAATTAAAGTAATCCAGTACATAAAAAAAACACGTTTGTTCATATCAAGTCATGCAGAAAAGACATGTGAAAATATCCAATTCTCATTCCTCATAAACACTTAACAAAATAGGAATAGGAGAGAAATTCTTCAACATAATTAAGGGCATATATACAAAGCCAATGGGCAACATTAGTCTCCACGGAGAGAAACTAAATAAAAGCGTTCCCCTTGCGAATGGAAACCAGAAAAGGATATCCTTTACCAACTCTCCAAATTCTATATTGTTCTGGATGTCTTAGAGCAATAACACAAGAAAGAGAAATAAAAGGCATCCAAATTAGCAAAGATATAAAACTGTTTATAATAATCCTACACAGAAAATCCCAAAGACTCAGAAGAAAAATTACTGGAACTAACTGAAAAATTCAGCAAAATGACAAGGTAGAAGATGAGCATAAAAAAGTCAGATTCCTTTACACTAACCTACAAGTATGAAAAGAAAATCAGGAAAACAGCACAATTTACAATAGACAACCAAAATACTTAAGAATACGCCTTATCAAAAGACCTACAAAGATATAAGATACCAAAAAAGGCATATATAAATGGGATGTAACATGCTCATGGATAGGAAGACTTAACATTGTACAAGAAAATGTCAGTGCTACCCAAAGTGATTTACAGATACAACACAATCCTAATCCAGATTTCAGCATCATTCTTTAAAGAGATAAGAAAATTATTCATTAGCTTTATATGGAAAGAAAAGACACCACCCAGGAAAGCAAAGCACTACTAAAGAAGAATACAGTAGGATACAAAGACAATGTCCAGAATAAGGTAGCAAATAATCTGAGAAACTGGCTTATATGAAGAAAAACGTGACATCAGGATTAGAAGAAGACTCATTAACAACCTGCGATATGCAGATGATACAACCTTCCTTGCTGAAAGTGAAGGGGACTTAAAATACTTACTAATGAAGATCCAAGACCACAGCCTTCAGTATGGATTGCATCTCAATGTAAAGAAAACAAAAATCCTTCCTAATACATTTTATGAAGCAAGCATAACCCTAATACCAAAACCAGGGAAGGACGTCACTAAGAAAGAAAATTACAGACCAATATCCCTCATGAACATACATGCAAAAATTCTCAACAAAATCCTGGCCAACAGAATCCAGCAACACATCAAAAAGATAATACATCATGATCAAGTGGGATTCATATCAGGGATGCAAGGATGGTTCAACATCAGAAAAACAATCAA
>NW_006408679.1:2596575-2598939 GCF_000296735.1 Chrysochloris asiatica | reverse complement strand
AACAACAACAACAACAACATAGAGAACACTGCATCTAACAATTAGAAACTCTATATTCTATTCACACACATATTGTACACTTAGAATAACTGACTACAAACTGTACCCTAATGCAAGACTTAACAAATGTCAAATAATCAAAATCATGTAAACCATGTTATCTAGTAATAATACAATTTGGTTAGAAATTAATAAAATGGTAATTTCCTCAGCTATAAAAAATATATTGAGTACAATTATAAAAATGTAGGTATAGACTAGATGGAGGTGGTGGTTATGTGCCCTGGAGTTGGTTTGGACTCATATTGACCCTGTGTACAGGATTTCCGAAGCTGTAAATCTTTACGGGAGCAGAAGGCCTCATCTTTCTCCCAAGGAACAGCTGGTAGTTTCAAACTGCTAACCTGAAGTTAGCAGTCCAACTTGTAACCACTATGCTACCAGGAGCTCCTTTTGGGCTAGATAGTAGACATTATTAAGAAATTGTTAATTTTCTTATTAAGTTGTGATACTATGGTTGTTATTAAAGTTTAAGCAGAATAATAATGTTCTTATTCTAAGAAGGTAAACTGCTTAGTATTGGGGCGGAAGGTAGTAGTATTCAATTTGCAACATATAGATGACGTTAAGTGTCATCGAGTCAATTCCAACCTATAGCGACCCTGTATAGGGTTTCCAAGGAGCAGCTGGTGAGCTTGAGCTGCCAACCTTTAGGTTCAGATGGCTTTGCAGTCTGGTGCATTAACCCACAGTGACACACTAGGACTCCATAACATATATATACACATACATAAATATGCACACTTATAAAGACTATATAGCGGAACTAGATGGATAATATACAAATGTATATTTCACTATTCTTTTAAGGTTTCTTTGATAGTTGAAATCTTTGCAATAAAAAGTTGGAGGTAGAAAAATGAACTAAACGAATCCTGATATTTGGATTACCCAGACTATTCTAACACAGTCCTTCTAAAATTAAGGTAGTTAGCAAAACTGTTATTTAACTATTTTATGTATTCATACAACCTTGTATCCAACACCTAGTGAGCCAAGCAATACATATTGGTATGTTTAATTAGGTCAAATTTTTAAACTGCATTTTAGATGCTTATGTATACTTCTCCTTGATATTAAAAAAAATTTCAAGATGCATTTTTTTCATTCATTATATGAAATTATAGTTTGATTTGTTTTTCAACAGGGCATATTGTTGATAACTTCATTTGATGGTCAAGTCCTTGGCTGAGAAAATTATCTCTAATAAGATCATCCCACTGGAAAAATTTGTTTCATAACACTTTTAGAAAATAGGGAAAGTAGAATTAGACTATATCAGAAAATGTAAGTTGGATAGGAGAAATATTATTATATTCCAGAAGTTAGTATTCTTTCTCCAATTTTCCTTCCTTTGATTCTTACATGTCTGCTATGATTTTTTTTAAACAGGATGCCAAAAGTAAAAACAGGAGATAGGATTTCATGCTATACATTCGCCTTCTTTGCATAAAGAAAGTTTCCTCTATACACTTCTTTCAGTAACAAAGAAAATATAATTTTTTCCTTTCATATCCATGCACAATCCAAAACTGATTCCATATTGCCAAATCCATTAACTTAACGCTCATTATCTTCTTGTTTAAAAGGGTGGATTTATAAAACTGAGAACTAGCTTTCTACTCAGGCTTCAAGTCAATCGATACTTTTTCTAGGTTACTAAAATAGAAACTGAGCTGAAACACTGATTTAAAGAAAAGAACTTGCTACTCAAAATATAATTTATTGTTAAGTACCGCAGTCATTGCTGTCTCATAGCAATACGGTACAGGTTTCTGAGTATGTAAATCTTTGAGGGAGCATAAAACCTCATCTTTCTCCAGCAGAGTACCTGGTGGGCACGAACCACCACCTTAAGGTGCTTATTCTACAGAGCCACTAAGGTTCCCAAAATAGAATAACAAATATAAACTTCATATGCTGAGTGATTATTTACTTCCTTTCACTTAGAACAAAATTCTAGCATACATACCTGTGGAACCATTGCAATCCTCTGATTTCTTTTAGGTGATCTTGTATTTATTTGTCTGTCATCTTCATCAGAAAAGAGTCGACTTCGTTTTGAATTTCTGAAAGGCTGTGGTAGAAATTTTTGTATTTAATGACAAAGCTGAACATTTCCCTTTTTTGTTACAAAATATAAATTAATGTTGAAAATATACAGTTAACTCTGAACAACTAGCAGTAAAAGGATCAAGTACGGGTAATCTAACACACACAACGCCAAATATAAAAATCTTAGATTTAGAAAGCAGTAAGATACCTATTCATGCAATTTGTTTACAAATATAACACCTAGATGAT
>NW_006408679.1:2590930-2592645 GCF_000296735.1 Chrysochloris asiatica | reverse complement strand
TTGAA
This sequence comes from Chrysochloris asiatica, assembly GCF_000296735.1. Taxonomy (NCBI): domain Eukaryota; kingdom Metazoa; phylum Chordata; class Mammalia; order Afrosoricida; family Chrysochloridae; genus Chrysochloris; species Chrysochloris asiatica. The sequence goes on along the minus strand of NW_006408679.1, from coordinate 2,592,640 downwards.
AAATCCACAGTTTGTTCTAGGTTCAGAGGTTTCAGTAATAGAAAGAAACAATGGAAACAACACCAACTGAATCCACGTCCTTTCTCAGAGCTTTTCCCCAACACTCAAGACAAAACTTCATGCTATTTGATAGAGAGGCAGGTGCAAAAGGCTTCAGATAAGCTTAATGCTTACAACAATTGAGTAAAGTTTAGAGATATGGACCCTTAGCATTAAACCACTCAGCATCTCAATACTCCATAGGCCTTCTACCCGTTCCCTTCCTCTGAGCATGGACAGAGAGAAGAAAGATGACGATGTAGGGACCTGACAGAATGCAGAAAGTTACACATATCCAGTGTTCAGATGCCCAAGCCACTATGTCTGCTGTTGTCTACCTCAGCTCCAGGCTTGTTTCTTAATTGACCCCAAATACTGGTTAGAAGGAGGAAAGACCTCAAAATCATTAGTTATGCCAACTATATGCTTCCCACCCCTAAGTGCAGTTACCCTTGAACTATGGAAGAATTTAATACCTTGTCATTTATGTAAGTATCTTTTTGTAGAGTCCAGAATCATGTAAAATGTTTATATATTTAAGTATTGTTATGTTATGTGCCGTTAAGTCAGTTCCAACCCATAGCAACCCTGTATGGGGTTTTCCGAGGAGCAGCTGGTGAGCTTGAACTGCCAATCTTGCAGTTCAAACAGCTTTGCAGTCTGGTGCATTACCCCACAGCACCACACTTCTGGGTTACTGGGGTTGTTCTGGCATATTTAAGAAAACACAATTACTTAACAAATGCTTCATGTTAAGTAAGCTTTGTGCTATAAAAACTAGCATAAAACAACAATATAGACAAATTAGTTATCATTATCAATAACCCTATACAGGGTCGCTAGGGGTTGGAACTGACTTGATGGCAATAACAACAACAACAACAATGCTAAATATGAGAAAGACTCATTCCTTACCATTTCCACAGCAGAGCTTGAGTTCCTGCCTTTCCAAACAGGTGTTTTCTGTAAAGAACTATACTTCTCATTCCATGTGTTAGATAAGCTTCCCTCTGTAATGAATTACAGATAAGCTTATTAATAAGATTCACATTTAGTTCAATGGATCTAATATTATGAACACTACCTCATGAATAACAATAATATAGTTGAAATATTTACCAATATGAAAAAAATACATTGACTATAATAATTCTCATTTATTACAAATGAAACATCTCTTCTGTATTTTTTTTTCCAAACTATCTAACCTGATAAGGAATACATTGTGAAAGTACTAAATTTTCAGACTAATATACATGTGGCTTTTCTTTCTTTCTGGTTTTTAGTAGTTCTTCCATATTAATGTGTCAACAACTACCTTAATACAATTCTGACTAAGTGTTGTTGTGGTTAAGTGCTGTCGAGTCGATTCCAACCCATAACGACCCTGTATAGGGTTTCCAAGGAGCAGCTGGTGAGCTTGAACCGCCGACCTTGCAATTCAAACAGCTTTGCAGTCTGGCGCACTAACCCACAGCGCCACACCAGGACTAGTGTGTGGTGGTGGTGGTTAGGTACCGTGGAGTCAGAACCGACTCACAGCAAGTATGCAGGGCAATAGATAAATGGACACACCCCTTCTAACCTTAAAGTTAAAGTTTGTATTCCTTCTCCAGGATAATATTCTGGACCACAGGTCAGTTTGAGCTGCAAGGTCAGCGGCTGCTCCTC
>NW_006408679.1:2587966-2590505 GCF_000296735.1 Chrysochloris asiatica | reverse complement strand
AGAGACCCTGAACAGGGTTTCCGAGGCTGTAAATCTTTACGGGCGCAGAAAGCCTCATCTTTCTTCCGCGGAGCAGCTGGTAGTTTTGAACTGCTAACCTTGAGGTTTGCAGCCTGATTCGTAACCACTACGCTACCAGAGCGCCATATAATATATATATCTTAAATATGTGAAACTCTTAATAAGTCAAATTGAATTTAATGTGGCATTTGTTTCTATAATTCAAAAGAAATGTCTTCAGAGCTGTATGCAACTCTAGTTGTATGCAAACTAGAAAATAATTGGGATATAGTTTTTAAATAGGGTGAATTTAGTTTTTGTAAAAAATGTGTTTATTTATAGAGATGCATAGAAAACCTGAAATGAATATATAATTAAGTGGTTATTTTTACGTTCTTTTCTTTGCTCAAGGAATCCTGGTGGCACAGTGGGTAAGCACTTGACCACGCACTGAAAAGTAGGTGGTTCAAACCCACTAGTCACTTCATGGGAGAAAGATGCAACAGTCTGGAGACCCTATGGGGCAGTTCTACTCTGTCCTTGCTAGTCACTATAAGTAGAAATAAACTCAACAATGGGTTTGTAGGGTCTTTTTGTTTCTATTTGCTTATTAGCATTTTCTGATTTTTGCTAAAAGAATTTTTTATTACTTGTATAATTTTCTTTAAGTTATATTTTTAAAAAGAAATAGGTTTACTATTGAGGAAAATCAGAATACTAGAATACTTTTCAGATGTCTATTTTAGAGAAGCAAAAAAGAAAAGCGGTAAGATGGCACTGCTTCCAGGATTTCTGGACGTATGCTTCTTAATTTATTAAATTAACAATACAATGGGCAACACTGAATTGTACTACATTGAAAGTACTAATGCACCTGTGAGCCTACTAGCTTGGTTCTACGTTTACTCACCTCAAGACAAAAACTGTATTAAGAGGGTTGGTCTAATGTGCCTACAGGAAAAGAGCATGTCGAAACTAACTTTTTTCCTCAGAAAGAGAAGAGTACTACTATTTTCATCCCAGGGGTCTTCCACTATGACTTAGAAGATAAAATTCATACAAATGAATTATTATGCAAACATACACAGGATGGTCAAAAAATTCATGGAAAAATGGAATAAAAGATTAATGACATTTTTTCACAAACTTTTTGAAGCCCATTTACATTTCATCATAGTTGTTTAAGATCTGTCTGTAATATTTAATTAGAAAATTTTTCATTCAATAAATTGGGGGGAGATCCTTATAATTTTTAACAATTCAGGATTTATGCTCATATAACAGCATATGAACTTAATGTTATCTTCGGCTAACACTGATACTTAAAAGTTATATTGTGTTATAACTTAGTGGGAAAAAGTAACAGTATAGTCAAATTAATTTGCTAAATGAAATTTCTAGCATACGGCATACCTAAAAACATTATAATTCTTACCTTTTAAACTGACAAGGGCTTTTGCTGAAGAGCCTACAATTAAATATAAAAGAAATCAATAATTAAAATTAATACAAATCAATTATTTCATACTCAAATTGAGAGAAAAGAACTTGGTTTGGGATTCATTTAATTTTGGAATGCTGTGCCTGAAGCGATGGTTGTTGGCTGCTGTTGTTAGGTGTCACCAGGTAAGTACTAACTCATAGTAACCTATATATACAAAAGAACGAAACATTGCCTAGTCCTGAGTCAAACTCACAATTGTCGTTATGCTTGAGCCTACTGCTGCTGCCACTGTGCCAATCCATCTCATTGGCGAGTCTTCCTCTTTTTCACTAATCCTCCATGGTAGGATGTTTAAATAGAATAACTAGTAGATAATTCAAACCATAGACAATTCAAGCTATATATACCACTTGGGAAAAAAAATCGAGATATTTAGTAGTCTTGGTGAAGTTGTAATAAAGAAAATGTAGAAAGAAATGAAAGAAGAATAGTAACAGACACAATTTGGGATTGTCCTTTGAAGTATTCTGATTCTAGAGAAGGAAATGAGAAAGGGAACTAACATTTATAGAAACAAGGATCACTAATGGAATAGTGAAAACAGAAAAAGCAAATGAGGCAGGGACTGGCACAGCAGGCAGATAAATCCTCTGGAAGTCTAGAATGCAAGTATGTAACCATCTAAGACTAACAGGAGTCTGGAACAGCCAAGAAGAGTCAGCGTAAAGTTAGAGGGATTCACTGACTGACTAGTCAGAACAAACTTTAGCATATATTAGAATAACCAGGAAGTTCCTCATATATGCTGAATTTTGAATAAAGCTCCTCAGGGGACTCTGCTCAATTTTAGATATATTAGACAGCGGTGTTTCTCAGTGAACAAAGAACAGGATCTATGGGCAAGGGGAAGTAGAGTAATTGATAGGGAAAGATGTTTTTATGAGAGAGGGAGAGGAGTAAATTTAACATCTAAGAGCTGGATATGTGTATTACAGGTTTCCTCTGCAAGCCAGTATGAAAAACCTAGAACAGATAACACAGGACAACTCATCAGCATCAAAGTCATTCTTGCTTTTAACCAATTCTCTTGCCTAT
>NW_006408679.1:2583457-2587866 GCF_000296735.1 Chrysochloris asiatica | reverse complement strand
GGAGATTTGATAACAAGACACCTCAACAATTTCTCTGTCAAACTGAAGCTAGATGACCAATGGTAGTACCAAACTCCAAACCAAACCCATTGACACTAAGTCAATTCCAACTCACAGAGACCCTTTAGAGGGTTTCGGACACCATAACTCTTTCTCCTTTGGAGGAGCTGGTAGGTTTGAACTGCTGATCTTGTACTTAGCAGCCTAATGCCTATCCTATAGCACTACCAGGGCTCCCACCACAATCAAGTTGATTCCAACTCACAGTGGGCAGACTAGAACAGCACCTTAGGGTTTCCATGACTGTACATGTTTAGGAGAGCTGACAGACTCATCTTGCCCCCGCAGAGTGGCTGGTGGGTTAAAGTTCAGTCCCAATATTTAGCCCACTGTCCCACTAGGACTCCTTTAATGTCAGTATAATGAAGGAGGGGATGGGGAGAAGATTCCATTAAGTATTACTAAAAAGTGTCATGTATAACAGTAGTATGAGAAGGCAGCAATAATAGACAGTGCAAATACTCATGTAGCTAGCAAGAGCTCTAATGGTGTATCAGGTTAAGTGCTCGGTTGCTAACTGAAACACTGGCTGTTCAAACCCACCCAGCTGTTCACAGGAAACAGACCTGTAAATTTGATTCCATAAAGATTATCCATTGCCCTGGAGTCTTTATGGCTCATAGTGAACTGATAACAGATACGAAATGTCCCATAGGGTTTCCAAAGCTGCAATCTTTACAGAAGTAAATCGTCACATCTTTCTACGGAGTGGCTTGTGGCTTCAAACTATGGACCTTTCAGTAAGCATGCTGAATGATTAACCATTATGTCATGTAAATATTACAGTCAAGAAAATCCTGTAAGGCAGTTCTATTTAGTGACATGGGGTTACCATGAGCAGAAATCAATTCAAATGCACCAGTAACAGCAAGAGCAATAAGGTTCATCCAAGAAAACGAAAATTTTCACACATTCAGCAAATATGTACAGTACATATTTACATAGTAAATATGTAAAGTATACTTCCATGGAAATTACACTCTAGTGTGGAGAGGAAACAAACAAATACATGTATCAAGTAATGATTAGAAGTATAATGATTAAGAAACATAGTAAGCAAAACAAAAAATAAAGTAGGTTCATAGGGACAGGGACTGTGATGTGTATAGAGGGGCTGTTATTTTGATTAGATTCTCTGAAAAGGTAACGTTTGAGCAGCCATCTGAAAGAAAAGGTGTGAACTAATGAATGTATCCATGAAGGCAAGATCCCTGTCCTGAGGTTTCTGACCTTTATCCTTTTTTTGTAAGGCAGTATTATAAGGAGCTCTGGTAGTGTAGTGGTTATGAATCAGGCTGCGAACCTCAGGGACAGCAGTTTGAAACTACCAGTTGTTCCACAGGAGAAAGATGAGGCTTTCTACTCCCGTAAAGACTTATATCCTCGGAAACCCTGTACAGGGTCCCTATGAGTTGGAACCAACTCCACAGCATATAACAACATTACAGAGTGGTTAAGAACCAAGGTTCTAGATGAAGACTAGCTACATTTGAGACTTGTTCTGTCACTTCCTTGTTGTGTAACCTTCAGCATTAACCTCTCTGTGCTCTCTACAAGGGGGTTTCAAAAAGTTTGTGGAAACTGAATTAAAAGACAATAGAATTTTCCATGAATTTTTGAAGCCCCCTCATATTTCTTCATCTGTAAAATGGGGATTAAACGCAGAAAGAGTTACCACATAGATAAATACACACAATCATGACTTTTATGTTACTGTTACTTTTATTAACAACAACAACATTAAATTAAGAACAAGGATTTTACCCACTGGTGAGTCTGAGTAAGTTAGAACCCTGCTCTAGGTGGGTATGTTTATTCACTCATTCAACAAGTAAACACTCACAAGAACAAGCCCCTAGAAGAGTTCTTACAGCAGTATATACTTGTTAGATGATACCCCATAGAGTCCTGGCGTGGTGCTTAGGAAAAGCAAGGTAGGTTTGAACTGCAAGGTTGGCAGTTTAAACCCACCAGCCACTCCTTGGAAACCCTGTATAGGGTGGTTATGAATCAGAACTGACTTGACAGTACTTAAGAACAACAACAGGGATACCCCACGTAATGAGAGAGGTAAAGCTGTTGCTCTCAAGGAGCTTAAATTCTAGTGGGAAGAACAGCTGTACAAGATATAAACAAGGTGACAACAGTGTGTACATGACAGGAGAGGGGTACTTTACATAGGATGGTTAGAAAAGGTTATTCCTTGCACCTAACACCCGAGAAAGCCACAGATGAGCAAGGGGACAATGAGTCTAGGCAGAAGAAAGAGTAGGCAAAAGACACTAAGGTAGAAATTAGCTTAGAATATTCAAAAAACAGAAAAAAAGAAGCTATTAGGCTTCAAGAATAACAAGCAAAGAGCGATATGAAAAAAGGTCAGGAGGGGATTGGAACCATGGCAGTGAGATGATATATGATGGAATGAATGTAAAACTAAAGTTCTCCCATGTAAACTATCATATAATTCACAATAAAACATTTTAAAAAAAGAAAAAAGGTCAGGGAGGTAAGTCAGGCATTATGCATTATGGAACTGGGTACAAATGCACAAACAAAAACTGAATCCGAACGTGTCCTGGTGGAACTTCTAATAGAGTAAAGGAGCCAGACATTAACCAGTCACAGAAACAAACGTAAACCTGCAACCATGACAGCTTCCACTACAGAATTTCATAAAACATGCTCTCCTTACCTTCAAAAAAACCCACCTCACTACTATCTAGTTGGTTCCGACTCACAGTGACCCTGTATAGGGCTTCTGAAGAGTGGCTGGTGGGTTTGAACTTCAACATTGTAGTTAGCAGCACAATGCTTACCTTCTGGCAACACTCCAGGACTCCTGGTGACCCTATATGTTAAGTCACCATCAAGTTGGTTCTGACTCATAGTAACCCAGTATATATATGCCATCAAGTTGGTTCTGACTCATAGTAACCCAGTATAGGTTTCCAAGGAGCAGTAGGTGGGTTTGAACTGATCTTGTTGTTAGCAGTCGAATGCTTATCCTACAGCACCACACCAGAACTCGAGTGAACCTATTGTTGTTAAGTGCCATCGAGTTGAATCTGAGTCATAGCAACCCTGTGTGGAGTTTCGGAGGAGCGGCTAGTGGGTTTGAATTGCTAACCCTGAGACTCAAACTGATCTTGCAGTCTAGCACATTATCTTGCAATAACACACTAGGACTCCAGTAACCCTATAGAACAGAGTAAAAGTGTTTCCTAGGGTTTCTGAAACTATAAATCTTTACGGAGCAGACAGCCTCATCTTTCTCCCTCAGAGCGGCTGGTAGTTTCAGAAATTCTATATATGGAGTCCTGGTGATGTAGTGGTTTATTCACTGGGCTGAAGTTCCAAGACACCATCTCCGCAGGAGAAGCTTTCTACTTTCTCAAAAGATTCACAGCCTCAGAAATCCTACAAAGGGTCACTAGTGGAATCAACTTGAGTGCATTGGATTTGGTTTGTTTTTTTGGTATGAGTTGGAATCAACTTGATGGCAGGGAGTTTGAGGTATCTAAGTTGTTGTTAAGCATTGTCGAGTCTGTTTTGACTCAAGCTATCTTATATACAGTTTCCAACGAGTGGCTGATGGGTTTGAATTGTTAACTTTTAGATTAGCAGTCTAGTGCTTATCCTACAGCAACACACCAGGACTCCTGAGATATCCAAGCAGAATGTGAAATAGGTAATAGGAAAGCTCTGCGCTGAAGATACCATTTCTTCAAGTAGAAAATCAAACTCTTAAAAGAGTACTTATCTCAACTGTAATGAGGATTAAATAAGCAAATAGATATAAAATGTTTTACGTAGTGTCTGACACATAGTAAGTACTCAATAAATAGTGCAGTTTTATTAATAATGTTATATTGGTTCTTAGTTAACATATTAGCTAGTCCCTTTACCTAAACTTGGTAAAGAAACATGTTATTTTCAGTATGAAATTCCTTTTCCTTTCTCAAGACCTTTCCCAATTTAATAATGTCTCTCCATATAAATAGAATACGGAGTTCTGGTGTGGCGCTGTAAGATAAGCACTGGACTGCTAATCAAAAGGTCAGAGGTTCAAATCCACCAGCCATGCTTTGGAAACCCTATGCAAGGTCGCTATGAGTCAGAACTGACTCCACAGTATTTAACACAATAGCAAATATAAAAGAAATATATGCATACTTGATTGTGGCATTGTATGACAAATCAAGTAAGGCAATTCCTGCTTTCAACAACATAGACACTATGTACCAGAGATGTCACAAAGTAATAAAAATAATGATGTCATACAGTTTGACGGTGGAGCTGCAATTTGAACTCTTGTTGTTGTTATGTGCTGTGGAGTCGGTTCCGACTCA
>NW_006408679.1:2559158-2582972 GCF_000296735.1 Chrysochloris asiatica | reverse complement strand
CCCTATAGGCGCATGGATATTATCCTATCACAGACAGCGTTGCACCTCATGACTGATCTTGGATATGTTCTTTCTGACAGTGAATACAACACCACTCCTCTTCAATTTGTCATTCCTGGCATAGTAAACCATGTGGCTGTCAGATTCAAAATGGCCAATACCAGTCCATTTCTGCTCACTAATGCCTATGATAATGATGTTTATGCATTCCATTTCATTTTTGACAATTTCCAATTTTCCTATATTCATACTTCCTACATTCCATGTTCTGATTATTAATGGATGTTTACAGCTGTTTCTCTTCATTTTGAGTTGTACCCCATTAGAAAGCAAATTAAGGTCTCGAGGGCTTTTCCCATGGGCTTTATTTACTTCATTCGCATCATCTTAGTCAACTCTACTTTGAGGAGGCAGCTCATACTTCAGATATATTGTCAGGAGGGACCAGTGGCTGGAGAAGGATATCATGTTTGGTAGGGTGGAGGATCAGAGAAAAAGAGGAAGACCTCCAGCGAGATGGATTGGCAAAGAGGCAGCATCAATGGGTTCAAGCGTCGCAACAACTGTGAGGTTGGCCAAGACCCAGGCAGGGTTTCGTTCTGTTGTGCACAGGGTCACTATGAGTCAGTACCAACTCAATGGCACCTAACAACAACAACAAGACTCCTAAGTTCCTCAATAAATGTTTGATAATGAAGAAAAATATTCCAAGTTGTACCTGAAAGCCAGTTAAAATACCTCTTACTCAACAGAATGACTACAATAGCAACAAAACAGCTTTTAAAAGAAGATAAAACAGCATTATAGTAAAGATGATGAATATGAAAAAAATTTTCAGATAGGAAGTACATCATGCTTAGCAGGCCCACTCTTATTTGGGAGCATTGGTGTGGTGCTATGGCTTAATGTGCAAGGACTGCAAGTTGGTTTGAACTGCAAGGTCGGCAGTTCAAGCTCACCAGCCACTCCCTGGGAACCCTATACAGGGTTGGAACCCACTTGACAGCACTTAACAACAACAAGTCAAAACAAGCACCCAAACAAGAAACAAATGAAATACACAGTCTAGAGCTATTACCCACTAGCCACAAGTGTGGAGTTGGTTCCAACTCCTAGCAACTCTGTATAGGGTTTGTGAGGCTGTAAATCTTCACCAGAGCAGAAAATCTCATGTTTCTCCCAAGAGCGGTTGGTGGGTGCCAAACACTGACCCTGTGGTTCACAGTTCAATGCTTATCATATGGAACCATGGAGCTCCCCCATATGTGACTATTTAAACTTAATTAAAATGAGATAGACTCTTAAATTCTGTTCCTCAGTCACTAGCCACATGTGGCTAGTGGCTACCCTGATGAACATCACAGGACAGAACATTTCCATCACAGAGAAAATTCTATTGGAACTTAGCCCAAAGCAAAATAAAACACAAAATCTTTTCATACAACTTTTCACCAGCTTGACTTAATTAACCACAACTTGAGCTTCTTACTTTATAACACATTCAGAATATGTGACCCCACTAAGAAAACCGAATTGGCTACATTTGGCTTTCATTTAAAAATTATGTGTCTTTTGCTTAAATGATTTTACAGTGATTGATCGTCTCTTTGTTGCTAGACCAAAACTCACAAAAATACAACTATACATAAACTGAATAGTGAGTGTGTACTCGGGACCCCTAGGTAATTAACTAAAATGTTTGCCTTTTTACATAATTTATGCAATTTAAAAAATTTTACTGTATAAAGTTCCATTGTGTTTTAAACTATGGAATGGATGCTTTTACCGACCAAACGCAAGTGATCGTGTATGTCGCCGAGACCGCGTGAGGAGCCCTAGCGAGGGAGCAATGCCCAGGGGTGACTGTCCGAGGGGTACGGTGTGTGTGCTGCGCGGGCCACCTCCATGTGAACAGGAACCCCGGGATTCTCTAGGACGTACAGAGGAACGCCTGGGGGGTGGCGACGACCTGAGCAGGTGTGTATCCGGCCGGGATTGTCTCGGGAAGGGGACCCAGCCACCTGTGGTCCCAGGGGAAGGGGCCAGTCCCTTGACACGGAAACACTTCTAGGGGTGGACACACTGGTGGGGCGGGGGGACAGTGAAGACCACTGTGCCCGAAGAGGCGGTACTGAGCCAGGACAAAATCAAAAGGGAAGGCAAGAAGGCAGGGCTGCGACCACCGTGTCCCCAGCCAGAGCCCTCCCCGGCCCCGGGACAGGAGAGTTACATAAGCCCAGCAGGCGTCTCTCGGCGCCGGGAGAGTGGTGCAGGCGGCCAGGGCAGCCCCCGCGCAGCGGGGCCGCTCTTCCTCCACCTCGGCCCGGGGGCCTGAGTGCGGCCGGGGGAGCAGATACTGCCTCCGCCTGGCACCGGCTGGGCTCCCGAGCTTTCGGTTTCCGGTCCTGGCGCTCACACAACCCCAGAAACCAACACAGACACCATAACAAAGGCGGCGACGCGGCGACAACACCGGAGTGGAGGGACTAGTAGGACCATGGTGGGCTGGCATTTAATCCACCCACCTGGTCGAGGGCACGGCCGCCCAGCCCGGCTGGGGCAGTTCTAGGGCGGGCGGCCGGCGGGAAGAAGGGGGGGGTGCTTTGAGGTGCTACTCACTCTCGTCAGGCAACTGGTCGAGCTCCGCCATCTTGAACGAGCCGCGCCGCTTTTTCAAAGGCTGCTCGCCGCGGTGCATTGTGGGGCGGAGACTGTCTTTGCGAGGGAGGTTCGAATGCGGAGCTCGCTGCCCGGGGCGCCGCTCGGCGCTTCTCCCGCCGTGGCCGGCTGAGATGTGCCGGGCTCCGCCTGCGCCCGCCCAGGAACGGGGTGCCTCCAAGTGGGGCCGCGCTTCAACCCCCTGCTCCCGCCCCAAGCCGGGCCGGAGGGCGGGAGCGGAGAGAGACGGCGCGGAGAGGCCCGTCGTGCGCCTCCCCTTGTCCGGGCCCGTCGCCGGTGCGCGGGGGGAGCCGCGCGAGCTCCCGGGTACTGCTAGGGCCCCACTCCCGGCCGCGCCGCTCGCCCCCTTCAGGGCTCGCTCTCTGCGCGCGTTTCTCGTCTTGCGCAGCAGCTGCGGGAACTGCAAGCTGTCGGTTTCGAGGGGGAAAGGGAGAGAAAGTGGGAGGGAAGCCCCGGCGGGCCGAGGCAGAGGCAGGAAGGAGGAACCTGGGAGCCTGCCGGGGAGAAATACCCCGGTTCTTGGTCGCGTCACCCCACTCAGAGTTTATAAAACCCACGTTTCTCCTGCACCTTCATCCTCTCCCTTCTACGTACAGCCGCGGTAAGGGGGTGGGGGAAGCCATATAGAAGTGGAGACTCAGGTCGCAGCTGCCCACTGTGAGGGTCCCGAATACGGGGACCCCCTTCCTGAATGTTGGAACCTGAGCTTCGCTGAGCCTGGAAGAGAGACCTTGAGAGGTCATAAAGTTAGTTGTTTAGGCCGGCACCTAAAGAATGTTCTATTCTGCTCAGCTCATTCATCCTTCCATTCTGCCCTGTCTCACACAGTGAATTGGGAAAGAATTCCAACTTGACTAACAGGTTTCCAGAGGATACAGACAAAATCCAATAGTGACACTACAAGGTGATGAAGTACCCTGATCAAAAAGCTAAGAGAACCCTTCATGAGAATTCAAGCTGTTAAGTCCATGACACTGTCCAGTAATAAACCTTAGCTGCTTTTCAACAATTCATTTAACAACTGTTCGAATCCTTTACAGGAATTTAGGGGGGTCTTGAAGGAGGAAGGGAAACAAGCAGTGAAAATCCAGTATGAGTAGATTCCAAAAACTAATTAGTGGTAGAACTGTACACAAAAGGTTAGCCCAGGCTACGGAGTTGAACTTACTAAGAGCAGGGGAGCCAGTAGTTTCGTTCCATTTGTGCTTTAAAACAAAAACGTGGGAAATGGATTGGCAGGGGACAAGACCAGAGTTCTGGAAACCAATCAAAAGGAAATTTGTTGGGGCAGGCACAGAAGGCCTGGGCTGGAATTTCGCTGAGATTAACTGTCATCTCAAGCAAGTATCTTAATTTAATTCTCTGTGCTTCTGTTTCTCATTTGTCGAATGCAGATAAAAGGGTTATGAGTATTAAATGGTTTGATAGATATGGTGCTAGTGTGCCATGGAGTTGGTTCCGACTCATACCGTCCCTGTACAGGGTTTCTGAGGCTGTAAATCTTTATGGGAGCAGAAAGCCTCATCTTTCTCCCGCGGACAGCTGGTAGTTTCGAACTGCTGCCGACCCTGTACAGGGTTTCTGAGGCTGTAAATCTTTATGGGAGCAGAAAGCCTCATCTTTCTCCCGCGGACAGCTGGTAGTTTCGAACTGCTGACCTTGAGGTTAGCAGCCCAACTCATAACCACTACGCCACCATATAAAACCCTTAAAATAGTTCCTAGCACACATTTTGACTTCTGCTGCTACCACTGCTACAGAACGGGGTATTAGAGCGGATGGAGGGACCGGAAGCATTCCAGTCTCAACAAGTCTAGGAAAAGACAGGCTTGATAGTTCACTGGTCATGAGGAAGAGAAAGTATCAACGACAGTATCAAATTTCTGCTCTGGTTACCTAGGTAGCACTTACTGTTGGAGGAGATGGAGTAGGGCGTGAAAAGTTAAATTTTACAAAGTAAAGCAATCCTTCCTTCATGTTTTTTTTGTTTGTTTTTTGGGTTTTTTTAGGTTGAAAGTGCCATCAAGTCAGTTCTGACTCATAGCAACCCTGAAGAGTTTTCAAGGCTATAAATCTTCATGGAAGCAGAAAACCTCATCTTTCTTCCTTAAAGCAGCTGGCAGTTCAAATCACAGATCTTGTGGTTCGCAGTCCAATGCTAACTTAAATTCTTATATGCCTTCAAAACACATTCTGATCTGTCCTCTGATGTTAAGTGCCGGCTAGGCTGTTTCTACTCACAGTGACCCTGAATAGAATTTCCAAGGAGTGGGCTTGAACTGTGTACCTTGAGGTTAGCATTCCATTGCTTGTCCTACAGCACCACACCAGGACTCCCTCTAAGAAAATTAAAAACAACTGGTCCCTATGGACAGCAACTGGGAAGTGTCTGCAACTTGCACTTCAGTATCAATTTGGTGATGAGTTCAAGAGACTGAATGAATAGAAATAAACCATGAAGTAGGTTTGATGAGTGGGAGGGCCTCACCTGGTTTTATCATAGGGTTGTTTTTAAGTCCTATCAAATTCATTTCAACTCATAGCCACCTCATGTGACAGAGTAGAACTGCCCCATAGGTTTCCTTGGCTGTAATTTCTACAGAGAAGGTCTTTCTCCCATGGAGCCATTAGGTTGATTTGAACCATCAACATTTTGGTTACCAGTTTAGCTCTTAACCCACATGCACCTCCAAGGCTCCTTATCACAAGGTAGTTTTCTCAAACAAGCACAGGCCTACTGTTTAAATGTAGATTTGGGGGCATTTTCCTTGATAATCTATACTTCAAACAAAAATCTTAAATAATTCTTCCTCTACTCTGAAGACTGAAACTGTATTCCAGACCCGTATCTACCATTTATTAACTGTGTGGGTAGTTACAAAAACTTTTACAATCATTGACTTAACTTGAGCTTTCTGATAACCTAGTAACTTATGCAACAGTGATTAGGTGATAGAATCAGAAATCTGGGCCACTCTCACTGCCTCAGTTTCTCCCTCTGATATGGAAATAACATGTGTGTCACAAGATTGTTAAATTTCTTTCCATTTAAAATAACAGGATTATATATTTGCATTTGTTTGCTTTTATTAAAACTAAACTTTGGATAAGGACACTTCTTGTTAAATGCTGTTGTGTTGGTTACTCATGGCGATACTGTATAGGGTTTCCAAGGCTGTAAATCATTGTGAGAACAGAAAGCCTCATCTTTCTCCCATGCAGTAGCTGGTGGACTCAAACCGCCTACCTTGTGATTAGCAGTCCACTTATGCACTCCTAAGGACACTAAGTCATAAAAAAATTTAGATAAAAATACACCATAAGAAAATGAACATGGGCCACATTTTAGACAGCAGATTTGATCATTTCCAGTCCCATGGCCCATACATTGAATGATTTCTGTGTAAAATGTCAATTGCAATGACTACAGACAGTATATATGTGTAGGTTGTGCAGGTGTTAACTGCTGAGTCACCCCTGATTCATGGCAACCCCATGGATTTGGATCATTGATTCACAGGATTTTTATTGGCTGAAATCTGGAAATAGATCGGCAGGCCTTTTTTCACAGTCAGTCATAGTCTGGAAGCTCCACCAAAACCTGTTCAGTATCACAGCAACACGCAGACCTCCACTGTGGTGGCTGTGTACTGAGCCGGAAGCAAACCTAGGTCTTCCACATGGAAGGGAATAAGTCTACCACTGAACCTTAAGTAAAGCGTTGTTGTATGTGAATGTTTTTATAAATACGTTTGATAAAGTTTTAGAATTGGAGTAGTTAATGTAAAGACTACACAGTTTGCTTCACTTGAGAATCTCAACTATAATTAGATGAAAGGCATCTTCATTTTATTAAAAAGAACGAAAGGAAAAGAAGTTTTACAGAGCTCATAGAAGAACCCCAATCTCAACTCTTTTAGTCCCATCATCCAAATATGCCAGGAGTAATGGATCCCTGGTGATACAGAGATTAAGTGTTTGGCTAACAAAACATTGACAGTTTGAACCCCCTAGTCATTCCACAGAAGAAAGATGTAGCAGTCTGCTTCCATAAAGACTGTTAAGTGCTTTCTAGTTTAAACTTATAGTGATCCCATGTACAACAATCGTGTTGGAAATACAGCTAGAATGCTTCTTAGAGCAAGAACGTGAGACTTCCCTCTTTTCTCCATTTCTCATGATGTTTATTGGTCCAGTTGTGCAGATTTTTATTTTCTTTACACTGATGTGCAATCCATGTTGAAGTCTGTAGTCTTTGATCTTCATCAGTAAGTGCCTCAAGTCCTATTCACGTTCAACAAACAAAATTGTGTCATCTGCATATCACAGTTTCTTTTTTTTTTTTCAACTTTTTGTTGTGAATTAAGTAAAAGTTAACAGACAAGATTATCAGCTTTACCCTCAACCAATCATATGTTTTGTTTCATCTCAATGATTACACTCCCCTCCCTGCAATAAGTTATGCTGCTTCCTCCCTGTGCCTTCCCTTTACATTTTATTTTTCACAAATCAACAAAGCAAAAATATTTGATGTACATGCACAAAACAAAAAAAAATGTATATTCATTTAAATGTCCAAAGGACACATTTTGCTAGCCTGCCTCCTGCCTACAGGCACACAGCCTTTTTAAATCCATGGACCAAGTGTCCACAGCTGCTCTGTCTCCATGCCATCACCTCTGCCACCATCTCTGCCATCGTGGCTCCCCTAAGTAGGATCTTACGTTCCTCGCCTGCTCATCCTTCTTGAATATCACAGTTTCTTAATGAGTCTTCCTCCAATCTGTATGCTGTGTTCTTCTTCATAGAGTCCAACTTCTTGAATTATTTGCTCAGTATACAGATTGAATAAGTACAGTGAAAAGATACAACCCTGACACATACCTTTCCTGATTTTAAACCAGTCAACAGACTCTTGTTTGTTTGAACAACTGCCTCTTGGTCTATGTACAGGTTTCTCATGAGCACAGTTTTTGTTCTGGAATTCTCATCTTCTCAATGTTATCCATAATTTGTTATGATTCACACAGTCAAATCCCTTTGCATAATCAATAAAACACAGATAAACATCTTTCTGATGCTCTCTGCTTTGAGTCAAGATCCATCAGACATCAACAATTAAATCCCTCATTCTACATCCTTGAAAGAGAGTCTCAAAATAGCAGCATGGTCAAAATGTGCTTGGATTCCTGGCAGTTACTCGTTGATGTACTGTTGCAACCATTTTTAAATGAACTTCAGCATAATTTTACTTGCATGTGATCCTAATGATATTGTGTGAAAATTTCTACATTCTGTTGAATCATTTTTCTTTGGAATAGGCATATATAGAGCTGTCTTCCAGTCATTTGACCAAGTCAGCTGTTGGTATCTACCAGCTACTCCACAGGAGACAGGTGTGGCCATCTGCTTCCATAAAGATTGTTGTTGTTGTTGTTGTTACTAAGTGCCATCGAGTCGGCTCTGACTAATAGCAACCCTGTATAGGGTTTCCAAGGTCTAGTGGTTAGCAGTCTAGTTCTTATCCTATAACGCCACAACAGAACTCCTTAAACATTACAGCCTTGGTTTCTCACCTCCTCGCCCTCCCCAATACATCATGCTTCCACATTACTCATTATTTACTTTAGAAACTCTATGTGATTGTATTTGTAACAAAAGAAAATTTTATTTCAAGTTTTTGACGTTCACAACTTGCAGGATTCCTTCCCTAAATTCTAATACTCTGTTAATTTCAATTTGGGACAGTGACTTTCTCTCTGAAAGTGAATTCCCATACGATTTGAAAAGTTTACATATGATATTTCTGAAAAAGATTGTAAGACTGTATGTTACTTCTCTTGCTCTCATCATGGTATAACAGAATTAGAGATATCATACTCATCCAAAAGTCCATTTGAAAACAAAATCATTCGAACCCTTTTTTGTTTCATTTTGTGCATTGGAACAAACAATATTAGTATTGTAGCTCGCTAACTGTTAAAGATGTTTACTCATTGATGTGATAAAAAGTGTTATTCACTGTATGTGAAATAGCTTTCCGGATTAGAAATTAGTGGCTTCCACTTTATTCATTACTTACTTTAGAAATTCTACGTGATTGTGTTTATAAACTAAACCATGTAACTTTCTCAAGTTTTCTGACACACACCACTTTCAGGATTCGTTCCCTCCATTCTAATACTTTTGTTGATTTCAATTTAGGAAAGTGACTTTCTTTCTGAAATCGAATTCCCAAATGGTTAGAAAAGTTCATATTTGATCTTTAAAAAGATTACAAGAGTGTATGTTATTTCTCTTAGTATCATCAAGGCATAGGAAATAGGAACTTTTTGGATACATTCCTTTCTCTCTAATACTTTTCTTGATTTCAACTTAGCAAAATGATTCTTTCTGAAAGCTATTTCGCGTATGGAACAAAAAGTTCTTAATGATCTTTCTGAAATAGAATGTAAGACTGCATGTTATTTGTTTTGTTATCATCATGGCATAGCAGAATTGGAGCTTTCAAACTCTTCCAAAAGATCATTTGGAATTAAAATCATTCGAAACCTTTTTTATTTCATTTTGTGCAATGGAACCAACAATATAAGTATTGTAACTCGCTAACTGTTAAAGGTGTTTTCTCACCAATGTGATCAAAAGTGTTATTTATTCACAATATGTAAAATAGCTTTCGGGGTTAGAATATAGTGGCTTCCAAGTTACTCATTACTGACTTTAGAAACTACGTGATTGTATTCTGTGTGTGATTCTTTCTGAAAGCAAATACCTGTATGGTTCGAAAAGTTCATATTTGATCATTAAGAAAAAGATTACAAGAGTGTGTGTTATTTCTCTTGCCATCATCAATGCACAGGAAATGTGAGCTTTATGGATACATTCCTTTCTTTCTTATACTTTAGTTGATTTCAATTAAGGAAAATGATTCTCTCTTTTTGAAATTGATTTCCTGTATGGAACGAAAAGTTCATATATGATCTTTCTGTAAAAGGATGTAAGACTATGTTATTTGTTTTGCTATCATCATGGCATAGCAGAATTGGAGCATACAAACTCTTCCAAAAGATTATTTGGAAACAAAATCATTGGAACCCTTTTTTATTTGAATTTGTACAATTGAATCAACAATATAAATATTGTAAATCACTAACTGTTAAAGATGTTTAATCACATAAGTGATAAAAAGTGTTATTTATTCACTGTAGGTGAAATAGCTTTTCGGGTTTTGATTTAGTCACTTCCACATTACTCATTACTTATTTTAGAAACTCCATGTGATTGTATTTATAAATTAAACAGTATCACTCATAAGGAAACATTATTTCGAGTTTTCTGACAGACACATCTTTTGCAATCTATTCCCTACAATTCTAATAGGTGTGTTGATTTCAATTTAGAACAGTGACTTTCCTTCTGAAATCGAATTCCCATATGGTTCTAAAAGCTCACATATGATATTTCTGAAAAAGATTGTAAGACTATTTGTTATTTATCTTGCTAACATCATGGCTTGGCAGAATTAGAGCTTTCAAACTCTTAGAAAAGTCCATTTGGAGGCAAAATCATTCAAACCCTTTTTTATTTCATTTCCTGCAAGGGAACCTGCAATAAAAATATTGTAACTTGCTAACCAATGTGATAAAAAGTGTTGTTATTTAGTCAATATAGGTAAAATAGCTTTTTAGGTTAGAATTTAGTCGCTTCCACATTACTTACTTTAGACATTCTACTTAATTGTATTTGTAAACTAAACAGTATCACTCAAAATAACACATTGAGTTTCCTGACAGATCTAACTTTCAGGATTCGTTCCCTTCATTCTAATACTTCTGTTGATTTCAATTTAGGAGAGTGACTTTCTTTCTGAAAGCGTATGGTTCAAAAAGTTCATATATGATATTTCTGAAAAAGATTGTAAGACTGTATGTTATTTCTTTTGCTATCATCAAGTCACAGGGAATAGGAGCTTTTCATATACATTCCTTTCTTTCTAAAACTTTTGTTGATTTTAGCTTAGGAAAATGAATCTCTTTTTCTGAAAGCGATTTCCTGTATGGAATGTAAATTCGTTCATATATGATCTTTCTTTAAAAGAATGTAAGACTCTATGTTATTTGTCTTGCTATCATCATGGTATAGCAGAATTGGAGCTTTCAAACTCTTCCAAAAGATCATTTGGAAATAAAATCCTTCAAACCCTTCTTTATTTAATTTGTGCAATGGAACCAACAATATAAGTATTGCAATACACTCACTGTTAACCATAATTACTCATCGATGTGATAAAAAGTGTTATTTATTCACTGTATGTGAAATACCTTTCTGGTTTAGAATTTAGTCACTTTGACATTACTCATTCCTTACTTTAGAAACTCTACATGATTGTAGTTTTAAACTAAACCATGTAACTCAAAAGAAAATATTATTACGTGTTTCCTGACAGACACAACTTTCAGGATTCAATCCACTCATTTTAATACTTGTGTTGATTTCAATTTAGGACAGTGACTTTCTTTCTGAAAGCAAATTCCCATATGTTTCGAAAAGTTCACATATGATATTTCTGAAAATGATTTTAAGAATGTATGTTATTTATCTTGCTATCATCATGGAACAGCAAAATAAAGTTTTCAAACTCTTCCAAAAGTCCATTTGGAAACAAAATCATTTGAAACCTTTTTTATTTCATTTTTTACAATGGAACCAACAATATAAGTATTGTTAACTTGCTAACTGTTAAACATGATTACTCATCGATATGATAAGAAGTGTTATTTATTCACTGTATGTGAAATAACTTTTCAGGTTAGAATTTAGTCATTTTCACATTACTCATTACTTACTTTAGGAACTCTATGTGATTTTATTTGTAAACTAAACCATGTAACTTTGAGTTTTCTGACAGACACAACTTTCATTATTCCTTCCTTTCCTACTAGTACTTCTAATGATTTCAATTTCGGAGAGTGACTTTCTTTCTGAAAGCGAATTCCCGTATGGTTCAAAAAGTTCATCTATGATCTTTAAGTAAACGATTATAAGAGTGTATCTTATTTCTCTTGCTATCATTAAGGCATAGGAAATGGGACCTTTTGGGATGCATTATTTTCTTTCTAATACGTTTGTTGATTTCAACTTAGGGAAATGGATCTCACTTTCTGAAAGCGATTTTCTGTATGGAATGAAAAGTTCATATATGATCTTTCTTTAAAAGAATGTAAGACTGCATGCTATTTGTCTTGCTATAGACAAGCATAACAGAATTGGAGCTTTCAAACACTTCCAAAAGATCATTTGGAAATAAAATTATTCAAACGCTTGTTTGTTTCATTTTGTGCAATGGAAGCAACGATATAAGTATTGTAACTCGATCACTGTTAAACATGGTTACTCATCAATGTTATAAAAAATGTTATTTATTCACTGTATGTGAAATAGCTTTCCTGGTTAGAATTTAGTTGCTTCCACATTGCTCATTACTGATTTTTAGAAACTCTACATGATTGTATTTGTAAACTAAACTGTGTAACTCAAAAGAAACTTTTTTTTTTTTTTTTTGGAGATTCAAGCACAACGACAGTGTTTTATTGAGTTATGGTGTCTGAAACTAAAAAAGTTATGTTATCTGAAATGAAATTAGGTGAAGGTTTACAGAGCAGATCACTGGTTTTACATTCGACGGTTCATACAGACTTAATTTAATCTCTTCAATTACAATCCCCTCAATGTAACATCATTTCCTGCACTTCTTCCCTGTTTCTTATTTTTGTTTCTCCTTCTTTCCTAACTCTTCAGAACATTGTCCTTGGGTATAGACTGCCCTTTTGATCATTGTAAGGTGTGCATAACTCGTTACTGTTATTATTCCCTTTCTAGAACTACCATTTCGCTGAAAATTGAGCTACAGAGGTGACTTCAGTTTCAGACCTGAAGGGTGACTAAGGACCTTGAACTCAGGGTTCCACCAGTCTCTTACTAAGCAGTAAACCTGGTCTTCTTTATGATTCTGAGTTTTGTTCCACATCTTTCTCCCACTCTATATAGAATCTTTCATTTATTTTTAATCCTTTATTGTGGATTATGTGATAGTTTACATGGCAGGACAAAAGAAACCTTATTTTGAATTCTCTAACAGACACAACTTTCAGGATTCATTCCTTTCATTCTAATATTTCTGTTGATTTCATTTTAGCACAGTGACTTTCTTTCTGAAAGCGAATTCCCACATGTTTTGAAAAGTTCATATATGGTATTTCTGAAAAAGATTGTAAGACTGTATGTTATTTGTTTTTCTATCATCACAACATAGCAGAATTAGAGGTTTCAAACACTTCAAAAAGTCCTTCTGGAAATAAAATCATTCAAACCCTTTTTTATGTCAATATGTGCAATGGAACCAACAATATATGTATTGTAACTCGCTAACTCTTAAAGATGCTTACTCATCAATGTGATGCAAAGTGTAGTTATATATTTGCTGTATGTGAAATAACTTTTCGGGGTAGAATTTAGTGGCTTCCACATTACTCATTACTTACATTAGAAACGCTACAGTCAAATGCTACATGATTGTATTTGTAAACTAAACTGTATAACTAAAAAATTTTTAAAAAAAAACATTATTTTGGGTTTTCTGACAGACACAGCTTTCAGGATTCGTTCCCTACATTCTAACACTTCTGACTGAAGACCAGGTACAATGTGCGATGACATGAAACAGAAAAAAAGAAAAGATCAAAATGGATGTTAGAAGTAACTTTGAAACTTGCTCTTGAATGTAGAGTAACTAAAGCAAGTGGAAGGAAAGAGGTAAACAGAAGACTTCAAAGGGTGGCTCAAGAAAACAAAGTCAAGTATTATAATGAAATGTGCAAATATCTGGAGTTACAAAACCCAAAGGGAAGAACATAGTCAGCATTTCTCAAGCTTAAAGAACTGAAGAAAATTCAGGCCTCAAGTTGCAATAAGGATTCTATGGACCAAACATTGAACAACACAGGAAGTATCAAAAGCAGATGAAAGGAGTACTGTACCAAAAAGAACTGGTCAACATTTCAGCAAATAGCATATGATCAAAAACCATAAAGAGTACAGTAAAAATATAAACAACAAACAAACATATGGAGTTAGTTCTACTCCGTAACGGCATTGCCATGAGTCAGAATTGACTTGTTGGCAATAGTTTGGTTTTGGTTTTATTATTTTATCCAAAGCAGAATTGAGGTGCTGAGTGAGTATGAACTGCTGACCTTGTGGTTCAAATCAACCTTGCAGTCCAGTGCTTATTTTACTTTGACTTTGAGAATATCCCACCCGAATTTAGAGACCATCTAAATTGTGAGAGGTGAGACTCCATTTCAAGAAAAAGATTACCTGAGGTTTTGAGACTTCATTCACATGTAGACATAGTACTGTAGGTTGTTGCTGTTAAAGTGACATCGAGTCGGTTCCAACTCATAGAGACCCAGTATAGGGTTTCCAAGGAATTGCTGATGGGTTTGAATCACCAACCTTGCAGTTAGCAATCCAGGGCTTATCCTACAGTGCCACACCAGGACTTGGTACTGTAGGTTGTTGTTGTTAAGTGCTGTTGAGTGGGTTCCGCTGACCTTGTGGTTCAAACCAACTTTTGAAGTCCAGCACATTAACCCACAGTGCCACAAAGACTGTTAATAATGTTGCCAAGTAGGGGTAGTATTAATTGTCTAGTTAAAGAGCAGGAAATGACAGGTTAAGTGACACACTCAGATTCATGTGTTTGTTACTGGCAGATTCTCTGAGGCCTTATTTAATTTCAACCCACTAACTTATTTGTTTTCCATTAAACATGAACCATTTCACCCAAGAAGATGGTTCTAAATAGGGGTTGATTCCCTAGGACTAAGAAAGGATAGAATATTTTTTTAAAAAAAATTTTTTTAATTTACATGTATTTTTAAGGATTTTCCACAAAATCATTCCTTGGTAATGATTTTCTATTTTCAAAATGCAGAGGGAGGCCTGTGGTGAAAAAAATAAAATGCAGAGAGAAGCACTTATAAGGCTTCTATATATAAAATGGCTTTCCTAAATCCAGAGCTTTAATGGATCAAAGGGAAAAAACTTATTGGTAGCCTGTTTTGATATACCTGAGCACTTGGGGGAAATTACTAATGGAAAAGGGATTTTTAAGTAACAAGAGTCCAGGGGTTTTTTTTTAAGCTGGGCACGCTGCCAGTTTGACACCTTGCTGTCCTTCTGATCACCTTTGGAATAAACTGAGCAGTGAGAGGGCTTTCATTGGCTGAGTCTTGGAAGTACATCACCAGGCCATTTTTCCTAGTCTGTCTTAGTCTGGAAGCTCTGTTGAAACCTGTTCAGCATCATAGCAATATGCAAGCCTCTAGTGACAGATGTGACAATCAAACCCTGATCTCTGCCACAGGAGAGACTTCTAGCAATGAACCACCACTGCCCCCACTTGCTCTTATTTATTTATGTTTCAAACTTTTTATTGTGAATTGAGTGAAGGGTTACAGAACATATCATGGGTTTTACATTCAACAAATCATACAGTTTGCTTCATTATTGTTGTTGTTAGGTGCCATCGAGTTAGTACCAACTCATAGTGACCCTATGCACAACAGAACAAAACACTGCCCAGTCCTGGGCCAACCTTACAATTGTTGCCATATTTGAGCCCATTGATGCTGCCACTTTGCCAATCCATTTCTCTGGAGGGTCATTCTCTTTTTCTCTGACCCTCCACCTTACCAAATATGATATCCTTCTTCAGCGACTGGTTACTCCTGACAGTATGTCCAAAATATGAGAGACGAAGTTTGGCCATCCTGGCATCCAAGGAGCACTCTGGCTGCACTCCTTCCAACACAGATCTAATTGTTCTTTTGGCAGACCATGCACTTTCAATATTCTCCTCCAACACCATAACTCAAATGCATTTGCTTCATTACATGGTTGCAATTCCCTCCGTGTACCAACAGTTAACAGTATTTACCTCTACTCACTTTAACATTGCATTCCTCCCTGTATATTCTGCTACCTTTATCTTTCCTCTGCTAACCTTAGTCTTGTTGTGTACTGCCTGCCCTGTCTGCCCTGTCACTCATGTTAACATGTCTATCCTCTAGCCTGTGAATTATTTTACGCTCCCCCAGAACCATTATAGATTATATCTTTTATCAAGAAACCCTTTTTATAACCTTGGTCTCATACAATGTTTGTCCTTTTGTGGTTGACTAATTTCACTCAGCATAATGTCTTCCTGATGTGGTGCTATAGAATAAGTGCAGGACCAAAAGGTTGTTTTGAATCACAAGGACAGTTCAAACTTACCTGCTGCTCCTTGGAAACCTTATACTGAGTCTCTAAGAGTCTGAACGGACTCTATGGCACTTAACAACAACAGCAATGTTCTCCAGGTGTTGTGAGGTATTTCACACATTCATCATTTTTCTTCAAGTATTCCATTGTACATTGTACGTATGCACCAACGTTTAACTATTCTTCTGTTGATGGACATTTAGGCTGTCTCCATCTTTTTGATATGTTGCTTGTGGACAGCATATTGAAGGATCCTATTTTCTTATCCATTCAGCTCTTTATGTTTCTTGGCTGGTACATTTAATCCATTTACATTCAGTGTAATTACCAATAGGTCTGAATTGATTGCTGTAATTTCTGTAATTTTTCTGTGGGTTTTTTTTTTTTTTTTTGTAGTGCTGCTGAATTCTTTGTTCCACATAATTTTCTATGCTGAGTTCATTTTGCTTGTGGGCTTTCTTTTCACATTCATTTCTGTTGTGTTAATGTTTACTAAAGCTTTCTAATTTTCCTTTTTTTTTTTTTAATTTGATGTGTAGGTATATTATTTTTCTTTGAGGTTACTCTGTAATTTATTAATTTTCTCCCCTGCTTATCTTGAAATCTACTTGACTTCCTTGCCATTTGGAAGTTCTATATCTACATTATTCCCTCTTTTTTGCTTTGTAGTTAATTCATTATACATTGGTATCTCTGGCTCCCTATGTCTTGTAGACTTGTTTTACTTTAAATAATTGGCTTGAACCACAAGGTTGGCAGTTCAAGCTCACCAGCCGCTCCTCAGAAACCCTATACAGGGTTGCTATGGGTCAAAACTGACTCAGTGGATTGATTTCTGGGTAGTGTAGCCATGTATGGCAATCTCAGGTTGTTGTCCGCTGTTGTGGGTTCTCAACCCAAAAAGCATCCTTCAGCATTTTTGTAAAGTTGACCTGGTCATCACAAATTCCCTTAATTCTTGATTATTTGGAAATGTCCTAATTTCGCTGTAGTATTTGAGGGCTAGCTTTGCTTGGTATGTGATTCCTGACTGGAAATTTTTTTCTTTCAAAGTTTTGTATGTCATCCCATTGCTTTCTTGCCTACATGGTTTATGCTGAGAAATTTATTGCTTAGTTTTATTGGTTTTCTTTTGTAAGTAACTTTTCGTTTTTCCCAAGCTGCTCTCAGGATTCTTATATTGTCTTTGATTTTGGAAAGTTTGATCATGATATGTCTTAGTGATTTTCTTTTGGGATCTATCCAGCTTCTTGTATGCTTATCTTCTTGTCTTTTATGTTGTTAAGGCAGTTTTCTTCCAACAACTCTGACAATTTTCTCTGTGTTTATCTCTTCCTGTTCTGGAATTCTGATCACCTGTAAGTGGTTCCTCTTCCTGGTGGCCCACATAACTCTTAGGCTTTCCTTAGATTTTTTTTATTCTCTTTTCTGATTGTTCTTCTAGCATACTAGTATTTAGAAATTTATCTTCAACCTTACTAATTCAGGCTTCCATTGTTTTTCATCTATTCCTTTGCCCTTTTGATGTATTGTCCATTTCTGAGCTCTTAGTATTAATCTTCTGGATTTCTAATTGCAGGTTTTGTATTGTTTCAAAATTTGCATTTATTTTGTTTTTTTGTACCTGTAGTGGTTTCCTGAATTCTAAAATTTTTAGTGTTTGCTCCTTGCTTTCCTGGACATTTCTATCAGTCCTTTGAAGGTACCTAATCATTATCCTTTTGAGTTCTTTTTTAGTTAGTTCCATTACCCTTTTTTCCCCCCTCAGAAATATTTTCTGTGTCTGCATCTAGGTCATTTGTTTGAGTCATTTCCTCTTGTTTCTTCATGTGAGCTAATATTTCCTGTTGTCTCTGGGGCACTATGAGGTTGTCGCATTTGTAATAATAAATGGCACTTAACAATAACAACAACAATATATATTTCTGTTGTTGTTGTAAAGTGTCATCGAGACGGTTCTGACCCATAGTGACCTTGTATAGGGTTTCTGGAGAATGACTGGTGGGTTTGAACTGCCAATCTTGCGGTTCAAACTGACCTTGCAATCCAGCAATTATCCTGCAGCACCACATCAGGACACACATATATAAATGGCACTTAACAACATATATGTATGTGTATATATATGTGTGTATGTATATGTATATAGATAGATATAGATATAGAGACAGCCCTGGTAGCATAGTGGATTATGAACTGGGCTGCTAACTCCAAGGTCAGCAGTTCAAATCTACCAGTCACTCCATGGGAGAAAGATGAGGCTTTCTGCTCCTATAAAGATGTATAGCCTTGGAAACCCTATGCAGGGTTGCTATGAGTTGAAACTGACTTGCAGGAACACAACTACAACTAACTATGTTGTTGTTATTAAGTGCTTTTGAGTCGGTTCCAACTCATAGTGACCCTGTATAGGGTTTCTGAGGATGGCTGGTGAGTTTGAACTGTTGCCCTTTTGTTTCAAACTGACTTTGCAGCCAAGTTTTTATCCTACAGTCACACCAGGGTACTTCAACTAATAACTAACTAATTGTTGTTGTTAAGTGCCATCAAGTCGGTTCCAACCCATAGCAACCCTGTATAGGGTTTCCTAGGAGCAGCTGGTGAGCTTGAACTGCCGACCTTGCAGTTCAAACAGCTTTGCAGTCTGGCGCATTAACCCACAGCACCACGCAACACCAGGACTCCATATATATGGTGGTGGTGGTAGTTATGTGCCGTGGAGTCAGAACCAACTTATAGTGACCCTATACAGGGTTTCTAAGGCTGTAAATCTTTACGGGAGCAGAAAGCCTCATCTTTCTCCCATGGAACTGCTGGTAGTTTCGAACTGCTGACCCTGAGGTTAGCAGCCCTATCTGTAACCACTACATTACCAAAGCACTCTCTTCCTTTCTCTCTCTCTCTATATATATATAGATACATATTTCCTTACAGCATCATATTGTGTAATGAAAAGTTTTAAATAATTAGTGAATTTGATTGAACATGTTTTAAATCTAATTCAATTTTAATCAATTTATACGTGGGGGCTTTAAAATTTTGTGGAATATCCCATTACATTTCCACTCCATTTTTCTATGAACCTTTGTATGTCCTCTCATGTATGTACATAGTGAACAGTGCAAATGCCCAATGATAAAGGTTGATGGTTGGAGTCCACCTAAAGGTATTGGAAAAGAAAGGTCTGGCAATCTACTTCTGAAAAATTAGTCACTGATGACATTATGGAGCACAGTTCTACTCTGATACATATGGGATCACTGAGAATCAGGTATCATGTGAAGAGCAAGTGCTGATAGTTGAAATGGCTAAAAAAGACAAAGGTAACTGAGAGAAGGTGTTTGAGCTTGGTGGTGGCAGAAGAACGTGTTAAGAAAGGCTTTGGGAAGAGGCCAGAGTTGACCGTTAGACTTTGCAAAGCCATATGGTACTTTCAGCTGTGGTCACACAGTTTATAACTGTACCAGACTCTGTTCGAATCATAGCACATTAATTAGTTCATTTAATCCTCAAAATGACTATTAAGAAGCCACAGTTATCCCGACCTTATAGGTGAGGAATATGAGGCACAGAAAGGTTCAGTAACTTTTCCAAGGTTTCACAGCTTCTAAAGCTGGAATTCAAGTCCAGACAGTCTGGTTTGAGTCCATGCTCCAACCCTCTGGGCTGTGGCTTGTGGGCTCACCATACCTGGTCTCCTTGACTGCCTGGTTACTCAGAATTGCACTGGTGACTACCAAAGTAGACAGCCACCTGCCAGGTTCTATGGAATCACCATCTGAGGGCTCAGTTGGACACCTGACAAGTCCATGAAAGCATCCTAAGAGAGTCAGCATCACACAGAAGCCCAAGTCAGGATACCCAAGTGCCAGTGCAGGGAAGACCCTTCCTGGTCCCAGAATGTTTTCCTTTAGACCCCATGGAGCTCTGAACCTGGTTAGAAATGAGAACAGGGAGGGGAGGTTGAAGATAAAAGCGAGCAGTTGTGCCCCTGGTTTTCTGCAGGCCTCCAGACCCACACCAGCAGTTGTTGGATGCTATAGAGTCTATTTCAACACTTGTGCACAGTGGAACGGGTTCACAGGCTCTTGAGATCTGTGACCTCCAAACTTTGGGTGAGTAATTGAGCACTTGGACATTTGCATTCCCAGGGACTCCCAAACTGGTAAAAGGAGGGAGAAGTATGGTGCTCTAGGATAAGCACTGGACTACAAGGTCAGTTTGAACTGCAAGGTTGACAATTCAAACTCACCAGTTGCCCCTAGGGAACCCTAAACAGGGTTGCTATGAGTCTGAACAAACTAATTGGCATGTAACAACAACAAACCAAGTTTAGAGGTTGGATGATTAACTTGGACTGGACCTTTCAGTTACTGAATTAAAACAATTTAAATCTGAGAGCTATCTTTTCTAGAAGGGAAGTCGTAAGCCTACATAATTTTATTCCAGGGGTAGAGGAATGATTCCCACACTGAACAACTGTAAAGGGACAATGGAAAAAAAATAAAGCTGAGTTGTGACCACAAGTTATGTTTGTTGAACATCTTGCAGCATCATGTAGGCACAGTGTGTTTTGTCAGCTGTCCATTAGAGGTATTACATGAATTTCCTCAGTGGTTGGCACAGTCAGGACCTGACTGGGGATGGCCCTTGCACTAGGGTAATGTGGGAGATGTCCAAGGAGATGTCATTGCCTTTGATCTATCTGGCTTTGGCCCTTGCTCTTCCACCCACTGTGACTCACGGTGACCCCATGAGTGTCAGAGTAGAACTATACTCCATAGGGTTTTCTTGTCTCCTAATAAATGTTTAAATGATATTGATTTTGTTGTTATTGTTGAGAAACAGACAGCCAAACAAACACCAGTTTGACAGTTTCTACATGTACAATACAGGAACACTGATTGTATTCACCTTCCTCTGACTTGTTCTTCTCCCAGTAACGTGAACTCACTGCCACTAGGTTCCTATAGAATTTTTTCAGTTGCTGTTGTCAATTGGATTCCATAAAGACAGATCTTGAAAGAGAACAGAATTTCAAATACTTACAGAATCCAGACTCTCTAGAGTTATAGAGGTGAGATGAACCCCTGCAACTATTGCCTATTTTGGATTTGGTTAAACCTTAAACCAAGGAGCTCTGGTAGTGTAGTGGTTATAAATTGGGTTGCTAACCTCAAGGTCAGCAGTTTGAAACTACCAGCTGTTCTGCGGAGGAACGATGAGGCTTTCTGCTCCAGTAAAGATTTGCAGCCTTGGAAACCCTGTGCAGGGTCACTATGAGTCAGAACTGACTCCACGATACTTAACAACAACAAACCTTAGACCAAAAGATTCCCTGAACTCTTCTTAAAACCAAAAGTGTCTGCCTTGAGCATTATGTTCTTCCAATCCCAGAAAAACAGGGCAAAACAATCCTTTGGGCAAGGACGCTGAAGTTCACAGCAAAGCAGCAACTAAGGAGGAAAAGAAGAGCTCAGTGTCCCAGGGGTGTCTGAGAATGACTTCAGCAGTGTCACTTAAACCTGACAGAGCTCTGAGATTAGCATTAATACTGCCATTTAAACTATTCTGGGCAATTGTTTCTATTTCTGTGATGGTTTACATTTTTCTTCACAGAATCTCAGAATGTTAGAGCTGGAGGGAGTCTTCATGATGATCCACAGCTGTGGTTCTGAAAGTCCTTGAGCTCATGGACTATCGGGATTCTGATGGGCTCTGCAAACCCAATGCTTAGATTACAGGGGTGGGGAATGTTTTGGTCTGCCAAAATTTGTAACATCATTCACATGCCATACAAAATTATCAATTTTAAAATTAGCCTGTTATATTTGGTCAAGTTGTGGTGCTGTGGGCCAATGCGTCAGACTGCAAAGTCATTTGAACGGCAAGGTTGGTGGTTCAAGCTCACCAGCTGCTCCTTGGAAACCCTATACAGGGTCGTTATGGGTCGGAATCGACTCAACAGCACTTAACAACAACAAAATGTGATGCCTTGGCAGGGCCAGATGTTCCCCACCCCTGGCATAGAAAAAAGTGTGCATGTGTGGGAACTTGCAGTGGTGTGACTAGCAGGATGCACAACTCAGTGGGTGAGATTGTCAGAAGGGGTGACACCAAAATGACTGTCTATAGGATACTTGTGCACTGTTTCAGCAAAAATTTATTACTTTTGAAATTAAAATATCCCTATAATTAGGTATAATAGCAGAAACATTTTTTGTTAAGCCCAGTTTACCTGTATCAATGTGGTACCTTCAAGGTTAAAACCAGTTTGTTTCTAAAGAACTCCGGCCAAAGCTGTCATCATTACCCAATTACAATGATGTTGTGAATCAGGTGTTTTCATCAGCATGCACTACATACGAGCACGTGCTGCAAGCACACACAGTTTTCATTTCTGCTGATATGTTTGCAGTTGTTGACTTTGTCAAATTTGCTGGTGTTTTAGCTATAATGTCATGGTAAGTAGTGCTTGTGAGCCTATATCACTAACTTTTTTTGGAAAATGAAGTGGTAATTGAAGGAGAAGGAAAGAGAGAAAAAGGAGGTTGTGCTGTTTACAAAAAAATATGTTACTTGCATAAACAGACAATAAAAATATGACCAATAATGTAATTCAATGTAGAAGATTTATAAAACAAATTTTTGCTAGTACTCATGTTCTAAGAAATACTATATTTAAGCAACTTACACTTATATTATCTCTACTATTTAATTTTGGAGTCCTGGTGTTGTGCTGTGGGGTTAATGCATCAGACTGCCGGTTGAACTGTAAGGTTAGCGGTTCAAGCTCACCACCTGCTCCTTGGAAATCCTATACAGACAGGGGTCGCTATGGGTCAGAACCAACTCGACAGCACTTAACAACAACAACTATTTAATTTAAATCCTATTAAAATCCTACTGTTCTATGATGAAAAAGAATGAAGATTGTTAGGGTTCTGTTGATCTGATACAGTAGAAGCTCCATGGGAGGTTGGGATGCCAACCTAGTGCCACCGCTGACTTGAATATGCATTCCCCAGGGTGAGACATGCACTCAGCTACCTGGCTTAATCCCATGAATGCTTGCTGGCAGAACTCCTTCCCCCTAGGTATGCTGAGACCATCAGACACACCAGCATGTATTCTAACCCTGGCTGAAATTGGAAAGGAGTACTGGGAGCAAGTTAGCAAACAGAAGAATGAAGAGCAAGTCTTTGCTGCCTTTAGATATTTATGCTTGGAGTCTAGCAGCCACCTGGTAAACATAAAGGAAAAGCCAGGAGAAAGCTGGATTAACCAATCCTTCAACTGCCTATTGCTTGACAGGGCAATACCATGTTGTCTTTATTGTTTAAACTGCCAGTAATTGAGTCATTCCTTGGGTGGTGCATATGGTTGACACGCTAACCATAAGATTGGAGGTTTGAGGCCACCCAGAGGCACATCAAAAGAAAGGCCTGGGGATCCACTTTTTAAAAAAGTTAGCCACTGAAGACCCTATGGAGCACAACTCTACTCTGAGATACATGGATTGCCATGAGTTGGTGTGGATGGGCACCTGGTCTTTCTTGCCCTTGAAACCAGTCCCACAGGCACAGGTGTGTTCTGGATTCCCTGAAGGTCATCTAGTCATCTCCTGAGGGTTCATGGACTATAACATTTTTGTGCAGAGCTTCAGCAGAAACTTGTTATTTTTAGAAACTCAACAAAGAAACAGAAGAATGAACCAACTTGACCTCACAGACATATACAGAGCACTCAACCCAACATTCTTTTCCATTGTGCATGGAATATTCTCCAGTATAGACCATATGTTAGGCC
>NW_006408679.1:2548824-2555697 GCF_000296735.1 Chrysochloris asiatica | reverse complement strand
GAGAATACTGATAACTGATGGTATATGGAGAGGATTATAATCAATGTAATGAAACAAGGTGTATGATTTGTTGAATGTAAAACTGATGATATGCCCTGTAAACTTTCACTCAATCCACAATAAAAACCTTAAATTGAAAAAAAAAAAAAAAAAGTTCCTAGAGTCAAATGAGAATGAAAACACAACCTACCAAAACCTTTGTGACACAGCAAAAGCAGTGCTTAGAGGGCAATATATAGTAATAAATGCTCACATCCAAAAAGAAGAAAGAACCCAAATCAACACCTTAACTGAACACCTTCAACAATTAGAAAAAGAGCAGCAATGTAAGCCTACCAGAAAAAAAGAAATAAGGAAGATTAGAGCAGAAATAAATGAAATAAAAGATAGAAATACAAGACAAGAAGTTCGTTCTTTGAAAAGATTAATAAAATTGACAAACCATTGGCAAATCAAAAAAGAGAAGAAAAAGATACAGATAGCACAAATAAGAAATGATATGGGTGACATCACAACAGAAACCAATGGAAATGAAAAGGAGAACAGAATACTATGGAGAAATGTACTCTGGCAAATTAGAAAATCTAGAAGAAATGGACAAATTTCTAGAAACACAAGACTTACCTAGACGGATACAGGGTGAAGTAGAAAACTTAAACAGGCCTATTACAAGAGAAGAAATTGATCAAATCATTTAAAAACTCCCAACTAAAAAAAGTCTGGCCCAGAAAGCTTCACTAGTGAACTCTACCAAACATTCAGAGAAGAACTGACACCAATTCTACTCAAACAATTCCAGAATATAGAAAAGGATGGGAAACTCTCAAAGTCATTTTATGAAACAAGCATAACTCTGATACTAAAACTAGCCAAGGACATCACTAAGGAAGAAAATTAGAAACCAACATCCTTCATGAATATAGATGCAAAAATTCTCAACAAAATCTTAGCCCATAGAATCCAACAATATGTCAAAAAATGATCCATCACAACCAAGTGGGATTCATACCAGTCATATGAATAGTTTAATAGTAGAAAAACAATCAACATAATTCACCACATAAATAAAACAAAAGAAAGAAAATCACATGCTCATATCAATTGAAGCAGAAAAGGCATTTGATGAAATTCAACACTCATTTCTGATAAAAACACTCAACAAAATAGAAATAGAAGAGAAATTCCTCAACATAATTAAGGGCATGTATATAAAACCCCAACAGCCAACATCATTCTCAATAGTGAGAAATTGAAGTCATTCCCCTTGTGAACAGGAACCAAACAAGGATGCCCTTTATCATCACTCGTATTCAATACTGTGCTGGAACTCCTAGCCAGAGCTATAAGGCAAGAAGGAAAATAAAGGCATCCAAACTGGCAAAGAAGACGTAAATCTCTATTTTAAGACTATATGATAGTATACTTAGAAAATGCCAAAAACTCTGCAAGAAAATTATTGGAATTCATCAATAAATTTGGCCAAGTGACAGTGTACAAGACCAACATCCAAAAATCAGCTGGATTCCTTTACACCAACGTAGAGAGTGCTGAAAAGGCAATCAGGACAATAATACCATTTATAACATCACCCAAAAAATGAAATACCCAGGACTAAATCTAACCAGAGCAAAAAAAGATCTATACAAAGAAAATGATAAAACACTACTACAAGAAGCCAAAAAACTTGCAGAAATGGAGGAATATGCCCTGCTTTTGGATAGGAAAAAACATTATGAAAATGTCAACACTACCCAAAGCAATCTATAGATATAATGCGATCCAATCCAGATTCCAACATCATTCTTTAAAGAGATGGAAAAACTGATCACTAATTTTATATGGAAAGGAAAGAGATCCCAGATAAGGAAAGCATTATTAAAAAAGAAGAATAAAGTAGGAAGTCTCTCACTTCCTGATCTCAAAACCCACTCTACAGCCACAATAGTTAAACAGCCCAGGGCTGGTACAATGGAACATAATTGAGAACCTATCTATCTACCAGTTGATTTTCAACTAAGGTCCTAAATGCATTATATAGGAAGAGATAGGAGCTCTGATACATGGCATAAATACACTACCAAACATAACTGAAAACACACAAACAGAAGACAAAATAGGTGACCAGGACCTCCTAAAAATTAGACACTTAAGTGCATCAAAGGATTTCACCAAAAGAGTCAAAAGAGAACTGACAGACTGGAAAGAAAGTTTGGCAATAACCTATCAGACAAAGGACTAGTCTCCAAAATTCTTTGCAGCACTATTCACAATAACAAAAAGAATGAGACGGTCTAAATGTCGATCAACAGAATGGTTAAGCAAACTTTGTTACATACACACAATGGAATTCTAAGCAATGCTGAAGAATAATGATAAATCTGCAAAACACCTTATGACATGAATGAGCATGGAGGATATTGTTGTTGTTAAGTGCTGTCGAGTCAGTTCCGACCCATAGCGACCCTGTACAGGGTTTCCAAGGCTGTAAATCTTTACGAGAGCAGAAAGCCTCATCTTTCTCCCACAGAGTGGCTGGTAGTTTCGAACTGCTGACCTTGTGGTTCGCAGCCCGATTCGTAACCACTATGCTACCAGAGCTCCTTA
Source organism: Chrysochloris asiatica (assembly GCF_000296735.1). Lineage (NCBI taxonomy): Eukaryota > Metazoa > Chordata > Mammalia > Afrosoricida > Chrysochloridae > Chrysochloris > Chrysochloris asiatica. The sequence goes on along the minus strand of NW_006408679.1, from coordinate 2,553,093 downwards.
TGGAGGATATTATGCTGAGTTAAATTAGTCAATTACAAAAGGGCAAATATTGCATGCGACCATTGTTGTAAAAAGAAAAAAAATTTCTTGCTAAACGAAACATTCTATGATTGTTACAAAGTATGGGGTGGGGAATGAAAAAAACAAAGTGAATGGAGGCAAATACTACTGTTAATTGATGATGCATGGAAGGGATTACAATCATTGTAATAAGACAAACTGTCTAATTTGTTGAATGGGGACTGATTGATGATCTACTCTGTAAACCTCTACTTAATTCATAATAAAAACTTAAAAATTTTTATTCATTTTGATAAAAATATCCCTGTAGTAGACTACTACTACTTCTACTGCCTTTCTGGTCCTCAGCTTCCTTCAATGACTAGTCAGCAACATAGAGAAGGCAAAGGAAGACTGGAATACAGGTCTTCAAGCCACACGGGGCTGCCGTTTAACTTCCTGGATGAATATGTATGGAAGGCAAAGTCTTCATACATGGGGCATGAGGTAAAAGAAATACCACACAGGAAAACACAAAGTCTCCAGCTGACTCAAGTCCACTCTGAGATGGGTAGAGTTTCTGTTTCCACATCTGTCTACTTCATACTAGTTTACAAGGGAACATAAAGGAAAAGTGCCAAAGGAGATTTTTGTTGCCATCTGCAATTAATCTCTTCTTGATCAAGGTCCTTTCACAGCCCATCACCAAGCAGTGGTTCAGAGGATGCTCAGGAGATGACGATAGCTGCTTCCTTCTATTTTGACAGAGAGCTGTGTGCCCAGGACATTGAGCAAGCTGCCCGCCTGTTATCCACAATTGTGGATCTATCAGCAAGTGCCATTGCCTGCTTTTTACATGCTTTATCAACACTCAGTCCCCTGGTTCAGTCCCAGATTGCTGCTGGCTCTAGAGTGCACTTTTGTTGGTTCAGAGAAAGAAAAACATCCTTAAAAATTATGTTTCTAGAATCCCTGCAAAGCGCACAACTCAAAGCTTTGCTATTGGCACTGAACCAAATTTGCACACTCGCTTATTTAAATCTAAAAAGCCCAACTTGGTCCCTGGGTGAGTACCACGTGGCTGAAATTAGGCTGGCCATCTGCTGAGACTGCAGCTGGGCTATTCTGAGTCCCAACTAGCCTGGCTGCAAGTTAAGACTGGGTCTGGGGGAAACGTTGGAGGGTGAGTGATGGGGAGGAATGTGGATGAAGCCACACAGAGAGGGAGGCCAACGTCATGGCAATGCTTCATGGGCCATTAAATAGTGGGTGGGCACACTTATAGCCAAGAGTTCTCCTCCCAAGACCGCCCAACAATTCATTTCAAAGCACAGGATTTTCTTTTTGTCCAGTTCTCTAATTTCTCCTTCCTTACCTGTAGCCTCCTGTTTGGACTCAGACTCCAAGAAGATAATTCTCTGGGATTTCATCAGTAATAACTCTGGTAGCGTAGCGGTTACAAATTGGGCTGCTAATCTCACAGTCAGCAGTTTGAAAATACTAGTGGTTCCGTGGGAGAAAGATGAGGGTTTCTGCTCCCATAAAGATTTACAGCCTCAAAAACCCTATGCAAGGTTGCTGAGTCAGAACCGACTCCACAGCACATTACCACCAACCACCCCCAGCTATGATTTATTGAAAGTACACCAGAGGTCAGGTACCAAGTAAAGTACTTTACAGGGAGTAGCACCCACATTCTCAAAACAACTCTTAAGAGGTAGGTACCAGCTGTCAGGGATTTAGAACAGTGTGACTCACCTTCTTTCTGCAGTCAGTGAGAAAGAAGCTGGGATGGATGGGCCAGACAGGTGGGAACTCTGACCAAGACTTAAAAGAATACAGGGAATCTATCCTTTGGGCCCCAACTCCCACTTCCCCTAAGCTAAGCCCCTCACTGGTTTTCCAGCAAGGTCAACAGTATTCCTCATGATCAACCAGTTCACCGTTCAGAACCCACTGGACTAAGGGGTGAAGAACTGGAGGTACAAAAGTAACTTCGATCCACATTTGTGGATACGCTGTAATCAAGAAATCAGCGTAACATATATTTGTAGCCATCAGACACTCTAGATCTGGACTAGAGAGTTGTTTTCTAGCTTAAAATTGCACCAGCCATTCCTAGAAAACCCTATACAGGGTCGCTATGGGTCAAAACTGACTCGACAGCACTTAACATGGGCCCTGAATTGGCTTCAGTCCTTATTTTTGGAATTCGTCATGAAGTCATAATTAATGAGACTACTTTCTTCTACCACCCACTCTTTTGCCATCACCCAACCTTAGCTAATTAGGTTCTATATCTGGTGGAGTGACTCAAAGCTGAAAGGCCTGAATCCCCGAGTGCTGTTATTTGTTGTTGTTGCTGTAGTTTCCCATTAACCTTTACTATTGGACATGGCAGTGCTAAGAGGCATCCCAGAGAAACCGCTAGGTTCTGAGCATTCTCTTTGTCTCCCTCCATATCATTATAGCAAGTCATCTTCCCGTGGCAATCAGATCGGTCAGCTCAGCCAATAGAGTAACTTCCTTTTTTTCTGTCTGTTGCTTCAGTGGCCTTATGGATCCCCAAATGGCCAAGTAGCTACCTCATCTTTCCATTTTATGGAACTGTTGTGTCTCCAGGTAGCAGTTCCTCCTGGGGGTTCTAAGACTTCCAAACCAGTAGAGTTGAAGGTTGCTAGTATGGGAAGCAAAAATCCTGCAAATACAGCATTCATTAGCTGTGATAATAGTGAGGGGCTCATCCAGTTTTCTGCTTGACTCCCAGATCCATGCATCATGGCTGTGAGGAAAACAGCACCACATACTGTAGGTCTGGTCTCTGATTTAAGGCATCTATTGCGTCTTTAGAATCCCATCCCTCTAGGGTTGTGTTCCAATTGGCACCATCTTTAGTGTTCTTCTGTAAGTCATTTCCATCTTTCAAGTAGGCCGTTTCCAAGTGTAGCAAAACCAGCTTTTCCATAGACACAAGCTCATGGCTGCTTTTCTTTTGTGTGAAATGAGTTTTTTGATCAAAGCTAAATGATGTAGAATGCTCTGATAACAAGATTAAGCCCACCAGACACATGATTGTCTAGGTGTCCTCCTGACCTGCATTTCCCACTAACGCAGTGGTGCACAATCTTTCTGACACAAGGGCTAATTCACCAGAGGTGTTTATAGGCCACATTTTACTATTTTCTTTTAAAAATGAGTCACCCAAGGAGAGACAAACAAGATGGCAGATTGGGTGGAGGTGCAGTGACGAGCTAGGCCGGCAACAACACAGAATACAGGACCAATAAGGCTCAGGGGATGGTCCTAGAACTCTGAATCACATATAAAGGAATATTTATAAGGTTGGAAGGCTTACAGCTGGGGGAGTTTGTGTCAGAAGCAAGAAATCCATTGCTTTCTGGTTTGGGACACTCAGCTGCTCTAGGAGCCGCCATCTTGTGTTAGGCCAAGCAGGGAAATGATCAGAGCAGTCACGGACGCCTGACAGAGCCGCGGAAATAGAGGTGTGGACATTCTTTTCTTTTGGTATCTGTTCGTTGGTCCCTTGCTGTCTGCGTACCTCCATTCTGGTGGCTAGTGGACACCCCAGCCCCACCCTTGGAGGGGTCTACTATGCATGTACACAGATCTCCTGGAAACTTAAAGAGACAGTTTCCACTTAAAACCAAATGGCCGAAAGATAACTCAGCCCAAGAGCAGACCCTGCACTTTTCTAGTTTGCTTTTTATTCTGTTATGTTTTTTTTAATACAGGAAAGAGAAGGAGAGGGCTGTAATGAGGGAAAGAGAGTTTAAAAGCAAAACAGGCCAAAGGTTGGATTGGAACCTGAGGTGTAGCTTAACAACAAACACTGGCATCTTGGAATCTCTCAGGCAGCTTTGAAGGCAGTAAGCTGAAGAGAAGACATTAAAGTCATACTCATATTAGGCTACAGATTTTTTTCTCTACCCTTTTTCTTCTCTCCCTCCTCTCCCTTTTCTGTGATTAGAGACTGCAGTATCAGTCTTATTTTTGTTGTTGCTGTTTTTTAGTCTTTTTCTCTCTCATTTTTTTTTCCTGTTGGTGTTGTTTTGCTGTTATATGCTCCCCCTTCTGCCTTTGGAGGACCCTTTGTCTCCCTATATTACACAAGAAGAGTCAGCAACTGCTGCCATACAGCCAACCTACAATCACACTCTATAAAACACCAAAACCGAGGCAAGAACCAATACCAACTGCCATATACCAGGGAAACAGACAACACCTGTGAAAGTTACTCTGAGTTAAACA
>NW_006408679.1:2516536-2545619 GCF_000296735.1 Chrysochloris asiatica | reverse complement strand
TGCCAACCAAGAATCCTTTATCCAGCAAAGTTATCAATCAAATATGACGGTGTAATCAAAACATTCCAAGATAAACAGAAGCTAAGGGATTTTGCCAAAGCCAACACTGTGCTACGAAACATCCTAAAGGGAGTTCTGTGGATTGAGAACCAACAAGAACAAACAACCAGAGATTGACATACGTGGCAACACCACCCTGAATTCAGTCAACAGAAGGAAGGGTTGAGAACAGAACAAAACTGTAAGAACAAACTCAGAGAATCTGGGAGATCAGTCTATGATAAAATGAGTCAACCACAATGTACCTTCTTACTCCCTGTCTTATTGGCTTTAAAGACAAATAGAAACGATGAGGCATACACACACAGAGAAAGAACATTTGACAATGCCAATAGAGAGCCAGCTGTCTAATCTTCCATCGTAGGGATTATATGACAGAAGTGAGGTGGACAAAAATCAAACTCACTGTCACTGAGTCGGTTCCAACTCACAGTGACCCTACTGCAAATCTTTACAGGAGCAAACAGCCTCACCTTTCTCCCACGGAGCAGCTGGTGGGTTTGAATCAACAGCCTTGGCATTAGCAGCCCAGTGCACAACCCAGAGCATTACTAGGGCTTCCTTTCATTGCATTGTTATTGATGTGTGCTGTCGAATTGGTTCCGACTCACAGCGACCCTGTAAACAGTTTCTGAGAGTGGCTGGTGAGTTTGAGCTGTTGACCTTTTTGGTCAACAGTTCAGTATTTATCTTACAAAGCCATACCAGGGATCCGCCGTTAATTGCTGTTGCATCTGTTACAACTCAGTGACCCTGTTTAGAGTTTCTAAGGACTGTTGATGGATTTGAACTGCCAATCTTGCAGTTAGCAGTCCAATGCTTATTTTACAGCGCCACATCTGGATTCCATTAAATCTCACTAAGTGGCTACTAGCCTCAAAGAGACACAATTTGAATGGAGTCCTGGTGTAGTGCTGCAGGATAATGCGCTGGACTGCAAGTCAGAGTCACATAGTCAGCGGTTCAAACCCACCAGCCGCTCCTTGGAAACCCTATACAGGGTCACTGTGAGTCAGAAGACTCAAAGGCACTTAACAACAACAAACCTGAAGAAGTGGTGGAAACACCAGTCTTTAAAAAAGCAACCTTATGGGAACAGAAACCAAGAATTTAAGGGAAAGGAAATCTAATTACTTAGAGAAATGTAAATCATTAAAATTAAGTATTAAGTTATATTTAAGTGTCATAAAACCAGCCCAACAGGCCAAAGATAAATCATTCCTGATATTCATGTCTGAGTAGTGAAAAGACATGAGATTTCTGGAGAAGGCCAAAGGACAGCAAACCCTGTGAACTTTCAATGTCAAATGCATAAACCTGAAACTTTATGATGCTGTTACTTAGTTACTTAGTGCTGCTATAATAGAAAGCTCTGGTAGCTAGTGGTTACAAATTGGGCTGTTAACCTCAAGGTCAGCAGTTAGAAACTACCAGCTATTGTTCCCTGGGAAAAAGATGAGGCTTTCTGCTCCCTTAAAGATTTACAGCCTCGGAAACCCTATGCAGGGTCGCTATGAGTCGGAATCGACTCCACGGCACATAACAACATAATAGAAAGTACATAAGTGGGGGGCTTTCATAAACAGAAATGTATTCGCTCACTGTTTAGGAGGTGATTAGTCCAAATTCAGAGCATAGACTCTGAAGAAAGGTCCTTGCTTCCTTTCAGCCTCAGTAGGTTTAGCACTCCTTGGAGATCCCCATGTGACTTGGCATCCATCTTTCCTTGAATTTAGGAGGTTCACAGTGCAGAGGCCCCAGGTTAAGGAACGTATTCTTCTCCTGGCTCTTCTTTCTGGGTGGTAGTAGGTCCCTCTCTCTCATCTTGTGTAAGCTAAAAGATGTTGTAGACTACACCCCTGGGAAACTTACCTGGGATCAGGGTTGTGATGGGATTAGAGTGAGTACTGCAGGCCATCCTTAGTCCTTTTCCTGGTTTATCACATCATATCACATCCTAGCGAAACATCAGCACGTAACTGCCAAACCAAGCTGGCATATTTTTTGGGAGAGAAGGGGACACAATTCATGACTGCAACCTTATGTGTAACAGAAGGAAACACCGCTCAGTCTTGTGTCATGTTTGCCTCCAATGTTGTGACTGTTCCGTTAATCTAGCTCATTGACGGTTTCCCTGATTGGTGGTATCCCTCCACTTAACCAAACATGTCCTCTCCTTGATGCTGTCCAAAGTTAAGTATGCCAAAGTTTTGCTATGCACACTCCTAAGGAACATTCTGATTGATTTTTTCTAAGACAGCTTTGTCCATGCTTCCGGTAGTTTATGGTATAATCATTATTCACCCATACCCCAGTTCAAACGCATCAATTCTTTATCATTCAGCTTTATGATGACTAAAACAATTGAGGTTACTTAATCTAATGAAAAGAAGCACTGGTGGGGCAATGGCTAAGTGCTTAGTTGCTAACTAAAAGGTTGGTAGTTCAAATCCACCCAGAAGTTTTATATAAAGGAAGGAAAAATCCGGGGATCTACTTTTATAAATCCTATGGTGTAGTTCTACTCTGTCCTACAGGATCAACACGAGTCTAGTGAAGAGTCCCAGTGGCACTCAGCTCTTAACCTGAAGGACTTAGTCCAACCAACAGCTAACACACAGAGCACCTACGTACCACCAGCACTAGGCTTGTCCTGAGTTTCAGTCAGGAGAATGCTTGAAAATAGTGCTGTGGTTCTTCCCAAGATAACAGTCCAGACAAATCATTCCACAGCGCTTTACAGATATGCTATGGGGAATCAAAGACACTAACCCTTGAGGTCCAAAAGGGCAGCACTAGATGAGTAGTGTGAGATACAGAATTTACTGGTTAAAACAATGCAGTAGCATGTAGGGCGTCTGCTTACAACTTTTAATAAGGATGCACAAGTCACTGTGGAATAGCTAGCGTCGTCTGAAACGTGAGCCATGTACATCCAGGTTAGAGCAGGGACAATTCTTACTTGTCCTTTGATGTTTTGTAAACTTGCCCTCACTTTGAAAAGACTGAACCAATCTCTCTACTTGCAACATATATACACCACGGCATTTACTTACTGCACACGCAGCTTTTAAAGCCTTGAAAAGGCTTCAAGCTTTTTCTTGTACTAACAGGTTAAATAAGAACCAACTATAAGGTGTACTGGACTGCAAACCACAAGATCGGCAGTTCAAACCCACCAGCTGCTCCTGGGAAATCCTAGGCAGGGTGGCTATGAATCAAAATCAACAGCACTTAAGTATAAGGAGCCCTGGTGGGGCTGCAGGATAAGCACTGGACTGCTAACCTCAAGGTTGGCTGTTCAAACCCACTAGCCTCTGTATGGAAGAAAGATGAAGTTTTCTGAGTTACTGCCTCAGAAATTCTATGCAGGGTTGCTGAGTTGGCATCAACTCAACGGCAGTGGATTACCTACAAATTCTTAAAGCCACAGTTAGGAGCATGTAATGGGGCACTGCCTGTACTGCTGTGGATACAAAGCATTTGCAGGCAGAAGCTGGAGGTGGGAAAATGGCTGCATACAAGAGGGGGCACAGAGCAGCACCTCTCCCACAGAGCGTTTGCCAACTTCCACCCAAAGGTCTGCTTTCTGTTTTGGGTTACAGTTTTAGCTGCTACTGACAAGTGAAATTTCTTTCAAGTGCAGAAAAGCAAAATGTGAATATAAAAATGTAGTATGTTAGGTTCCCTTCTTTGAGAAGGAAACTAGGGATTCAGAAATGCAAATATCCCTTTAAGAAATCAGTTTCGATGATAGGGAACCATTAGACAATCATTCAAACCTAAAAATACTTTGTTTAATCAGATACTAAGGTTAATTTTCTTTCTCTGTGTTGATAAAAGCAGTATTCAGGATGCAGGGAGCTAGTAATTAGGAGTGAGGGTCACAGGTCAAGTTACAGAACTGAAAAGATTTAAGAATTATATTGCTAAGTTGAGGGGCCCGTCTTTTAAGCATCTGGAATCTAACACTTTGAGCTGGGTCTGCATAACTCTGTTAGCTGTGTAAGGCACTAATATGCCAACTACAGCATACAGCCACAGCTCACTGCTGCATGTGCCAGCAAATCACTTACACCACCGTGACCTTGGAGTTGAGACAGTTCACTTTGAATGTTCCCTCAGCTCTGCTGGGCATGGTTTCTGGAAGCCAACTAAGGGCCTCAGAGCTCTTCCAGGGTGATTCTCTGCAGCCTCAGCTGATACCGGTGTTGTTGATGCTGCCTTCTCTTGCCTGGGACTCCACCTTCTGGCCCACATCCTCCAGTTTGCTCTGTAAAAGGCCCAAAGTGAGCACAAGACATAGCCCCTGGATTTCAGGGAACTCCTAAAGTAAACTGTGATAGTTTAGGTTTTGTGTCAACTTGACGGGGCTTGAATTCAGTTGTTTGGTAGTTAAGATGCAATACCCCATGAGGAGAGTTAATATAACGTAACCTCTCCCATGATGTCATCAGCACTGACCACATGATGTGCTATAAATTCTTCTAATATTAACAAGGTCGGATGCAATTTACAGGACTAGGTTGTATTTTGAATCAATCTCTTTCAAGATATGAGATCAAATAGGCTATCAGAACTCAGAGGGACCTATTTGCCACTGTCTTAGTTCTCTAGTGTTGCTCTAACAGAAATATCACAAGTGGATGTCTTTAACAAACACATGTCTTCTCTCAGTTTAACAGGCTAGATATCTAAATTCAAAGCGTCGGCTCTACAGAAAGGTCCTTGTCTCCTCTTCAGTATCTGTAGACTCATCAATCCTTGGGGATCTTCATGCATCTTGGCATCAATCTTCTCCTGCATCTAGGAGCTTCACAGAGCAGGGACCTCTCCTGGCTCTTTCTTGGTGGACGTAGGTCTGTCAGTGCTGGGCTTCCTTGTTTGGTTTCTTTTATATGTCAAAGAGATTGATTGAAGATACAACCGAATCCATAGATTGCATCGGCCTCATTAACATTACAGAAATGAGGATTTACAGCACACATAAGCTATTCAGATCAGGGCTTCTCTCATCAGATGGCATCATGGGGTGGGAATACTGTCAAGTTAGCTCTCATCATGGGAAGTGATTATTGCATAGTAATTGCTAAAGCCACTGGGAACCTTGGCCCAGTCAAGTTGATACAAACCTTAACTATCACAGTCACCAAGAAAGAAAAGCAGGGAGCAGAGTGAGTCCTTTGGACCTGGATCCCTGCACTGGGAAGCTCCCAGATTCAAGGGAAGATTGCTGCTAAGACACAGACATTTCCAAGGAATACTGAGCCTACTGCTGAAAGGAGACAAGGACTTTTCTCCAGCACCAACACTCTGAAGTTGGCCTTCTAGCCTGCTAAACTGTGAGAGAATAAATTTGTTTGTGGTATTTCTCTTATGGCAACACTAAATAAGACAAACATTTAAGCATCACTCAAATATAGGGTAGTTGTATAAGGCAAGGAATCCCCTGGGTGGTGCAGTTAGTTAATAAATACTTGGCTGCTAACTGAAATGTTAGAGGTTCGAGTCTACCCAGAGGCACCTGGGGAGAAAGGCCTGAAGATCTACTTCCCAAATACCCAATGAAAGCTCTATGGAGCACAGTTCTACTCTGACACGCATAGAGGACCCATGAGCTGGAATCAACCATACCAGCTAGTGGTCTGTTGCAATGAGGTACATGTAAAATAGCCCTCCAGAGAACAGAGCAGTATGCTGATGAGTTTTATCAGCACAGTGTATTTGACAAAGTGAAGCAAAGTAAGATGAATGTCTTATTCAGATAGGGCATTTCCACCAGGCAGTGCTCCCTTTGTGGCTTGGCACATTCTGGGGATTCACAGATTTGGGTAAATAATCCTTCTGTGATCTTGGGGGACCGTACACTGTGAAGATTAATTGTATTTGTAGTCAGAATAAGACTCAGTACACAAATATAGGAGCTATATCCGTTTTAATTGAGAATTACTATTAGCCCTTGGGTTTATCAGCAGTATAGTTTTAATTTGGAAGACAGAATTGCTATTATTAATCTGAAGAATTTCAATTGTCAGTGTTAACTTTTACCATATATATATATCTCAAGAGCTTCCATGCTCAAGCGTTTCTCAAAAAGGAAAGCTCTTTTTAAGTATGAGAAATTATTAATGTTCCTCTTTTTGGTCTCCCCACATCCCGCATCAAAAACAAAAAAAGGGAAGAAAACAGATAAAGCACAATAATTCCAAAGAAAAAAGAAAAATCTAATTAATAGCATGGTTTTTTTCTTTAGCTTCAAAATAAACGTTTAACAATTTTCCAAAATCAAAACTAAAGGTAAACACTTAAACAAAAAAGGGGGTGAACATACATTTTTCTCCTGGGGAAACCATCAAAGCAGACATTCGAATGTGGACTTCCTATAGGACTCGTTTTATAAAAAAGCAAAAACCAAACCTCTCCCCAGCCTTTCCTCTATTGTCAGTGTTGTGCCTGGAAGGAAAAAGCAAATCCCCAAACCTGCCCACCCCCCAAACCCAAAACAAAACAAAAACCACAAAACAAGGGATTGGAAAAGTTGGGGAAAACCTTTTAACATGTGACCATTTCTTTATATAAAACTAGCTGAGGTTTCTTGACTGGTAAGGTGACAGGTAAGTAGCACAAGGCGAACCCACATCAGAGTCACTGGTGTGTGGCTCAGACGTGTCTCGTAATTCACCATAGCGATGTCTTAAAATTGAATTTCAGTTTTAGCAGATACTTCAGATTTACCTGAGCAATATCATAGACAATATATCTGGAGGGGAAGCAGGTCAAGGAGCAAACTGTTTCACAGTAAAGCATTCACACGCCACCCTGGCTCAGTGGTACCAACACCCCAGCACAGGCAAAGCTCCTCCTATCTGGCAGGCTGCTCAGTGCTAACCTGAGAGCTACTAGGATGTGCTTAAGACCAAACTTTCCCAGATGCTGGCCTTCCCAGGCTTTTACAAGGCAGATAAAACTTTGGAAAATCAAGGGAAACCATATCCTGTATGTCTTAGTCAAGGGGCAATATAGGTCTCTCACCCAGGGCACAGGAATGATAGCTTCTCATCTTTCCCAGCTAAACCGACCACAGATAAGCTCACGAATACTCACAGCACATTCATAAAAGGATACTCGTTATACAGTAGACAGGTGTCGTTAATACCAGATGAAATCCCTGTCCCGAGAGGAACCTCAACACCATCCAAAGTAATACTAGCTGAAGGGTCAGGGGTAGTTTTGCCCAAACCTACAAACAGAAGGTAGAAATATGAAGAACTGTGAAAGCAATGAGAAAAGAATAGCAGTTCACTAACTTAGGGAACACATTTCATAATCTGGAGCAGAATTCTAAGGCAGTCAGAGGCCCTAACTCATCATGTGCAATCCAGAATGCTCCAGGTGCCACCATGTCACGAAAAGTTCCCCCACTGCTGGCAGGAGTTAAGAGTGGAGTCAAAGTTCAAAGCTGACGCACCTGGTAACGGTGCACACACCGAGATTCCCCTCTGTTATCTGTCAACCTAGCTGCAGCCGCCACCACAGATTGAGACTGTTTATAATGAATGTCAAGCTGCTCAACCTCAGAGAAGCCTTTGTGGAAAAGGGCCCACCCCTCCCTGTGCAGTCCAGGGTGCCCTGGGCTGTAGCAGCAGCTGGTGAAATACATTACCTTTGACACTGTGCTTGCCCTTGGGTAACTTGCTGATATGTGAAGCATGCTTTAGTTCATACCTATTCAAGAGAACGACAGTCTCAAAAGACACTCTTAAGGAAAATGGGCTCTTATGTCAACAGAACCAAGTAATGGGAGAAGACGGGGTGAATAGAGAACCCATCCAGATGCACTGTTTTGAGCTTCCACTCAGCTTCAGAGACTGAGGTGAAGTTATTTCAGAACAGTTTGTGCCGAATCATTACTACCGTGGGGTCCTTTGCAAGGAAAGGTGATGTTTGGAGCAGGTGCAGCACACTGCTCTGCAGCCACGTGTCCACCCATAAGCAGCCTTGGACCTCTGGTCTGCTGCACATAAATAATCCTGCTCTTTTTGGTTATAGCTGACAGGACCAAAGAAGACACCTGATCTAAACTGGGCCAACTGGATTTTCTGTGGGGTAAAATTGGAACTAGGACTATGATTTCAGTTATACTGGGTTGACCCAGAAAATATACAAACATCTGGGGGGCCATGGGGTGGCCATCCCTTAAGCAAATCACTAGCTAGTTCACAAAATGAGTACACAATGTCTGATTCTGGTCCTGTTTGGTTCCTCAGGCCTGGCCATCTTCCTGTCCCTGGGTCTTGTGTGGCATTCTCCCTTATTCAGTGAACTTGAACTGGATCTGCTATTTACCAAGAGTCTTAACTGACAGGTTTGGAACCTATAGCAGGGAATGTCTATGGTCACGTCTCAGCTAAGAAAGCTTCTCCTTCCTTCAGCCCACTCCATTCATACCCATCAAGGCCCAGAGCCTGATATACTCACATATTTCCAAGAGCAACTTCTCCCAACAGGATTAATCCTATTGGGTCTCCCTGAGATGTGTGGCAGTAGTTGGCACTCTTGGAGACCATGTCGGCGAAATAGATCCCTTTACCAAACATGTAGCCTGTCTGGAGGGTTGGAAAACAGACCATTGAAAACCTTTAAGTAGGAAGTTAGTAGCAGCCATTATTTGAGTATCTTCATGGACTAAAAATAAAATGGAATGCTTGTACATCAATATTCTACACATTGTTGTTAAGTGCTGTTAAGTCAGATCCAACTCATTGTGACCCTGTATAGGGTTTTCCAAGGAGCAGCTGGTGGGTTTGAACCGCCAACCTTGTGGTTAGCAGCCCAGTGCTCATCCTATGGCGTCACACCAGAACTCCACATTAGTGAGTTGAAATAGATTGGTACTGGTTGGTGCTCTATAGCCAGAATGACAAATTGAAGAGGAATGGCATTGCATTCATTGTCAAAAAGAACATTTCAAAACCTGTCTTTAAGTACAATGCTGCCAGTGACAGGATAATATCCACACAGCCACAAGATACACCAGGTAATAGGACTGTTATTCAAATTTACACACCAACCACTAATCCAAAGATGATGAAAGGTTCTTACCAATTTCTGCAATCTGAAATTGATCAAACATACATCTTTTTTCCCAACAACATAAACAGTGAGTACATGTTGACCTTGCCAGATGAAATGCACAAGAATCAAACTGACTACATCTTTGCTAGGAGCTAATGGAGAAGCTCGATATCATCAGTCTGAACAACTCGGGGACCAACTCTGGCATAGACCACCAATTGCTAATATGCAAGTTCATGCTGACGCTGAAGAAAATTAAGACCAGCAAAGATCTCACCTGAATTAAACAACATCTTGTGAACAGATTTGATGCATTTAACTCTAATGACTGAAGACCAAACGAGTTGTGGGTTGACATCAAGGAACTCATACGTGAAAAAAAGCAAAACCTTATTAAAAAGACAAAAATGGATGTCAGAAGAGACTCTGAAACTTGATCTTGAATGTAGAGAGAAGTTAAAGCGACTGGAAGAATGAAGACGAGTTGAACACAGAATTTCAAAGGGCAGTTTGAAGAAAGTAAAGTATTATAATGACATTTGCAAAGATGAGTTAGAAAACCAAAAGGAAGAACATGCTCCACATTTCTTTTTAAAAAAATTTTTAAGTTAAGTTTTCTACGATTTTGTAATAATACTATGGTTCTGAGTCATAGTGATCCTATATAGACTTTCCAAGGAGAAGCTGGAGAGTTTGAATGTGTGGTGCTGTGGGTTAATGCGTCAGACTGCAAAGTCGTTTGAAGTGCAAGATTGGCAGTTCAAACTCACCAGCTGCTCCTTGGAAATCCTATACGGATTGCTATGGGTCGTAATCGACTCAATGGCACTTAAAAACACCACCTTGTGATTCAAAGAGCTCTGGTAACAAGCTGTGCTGCTAATCTCATGGTTAGCAGTTTGAAACTACCAGCTGTTCCTTGGGAGTAAGATGAGGCTTTCTTCTCCCGTAGAGATTTACAGCCTTGGAAACTCTACGTAGGGTCTCTATGAATTGGAACTGACTCCACAGCACATAACTACCACCTTGTGGGCTGGTGTTTATCCTATAGTGCCAAACCAAGACTCCTCAACCATTATTAGAGGTAGCATATGATAAAGAGTCATGGATATGGAGAAAAATGTTCAAGATGCTCTAAAGGCACTGGCCGAAAATAAGACTCCAGAAACTGACCAATACTAATTGAGATGTCTGAACAAACAGATGCTAACACCAGAAGTGCGCACTCTTTTATTTCAAGAAATTTGGAACAGCTATCTTGCACTTGAAGAGACCCGTATTTGTAGCCATTACAAAAAAACCCCCCAAAAACAACCCCCAACAGAATATGGAAATTATTGAACAATATCATATGCAAATAAAATGTTGATTATAATTTAAAAGTTACATCAGTACACTGACAGGGAACTAACCAGAAATTTTCTACGAATTCAGAAAAAGATGTGGTATGAGAGATGTCATTAGCGATATCAGATGATCTTGGTTGAAAGATGTACACCTGTGTTTTACTGACTATGTAAAGGCATTAGGTTGTATAGATTATGACATATTACTGGATCTTTTTGAAGAATGGAAATTCTAGAACACATCATTATGATCACGTGGAACCTTTACATAAACCAAGAGGCAGTCTTTCAAATAGAACAAGGGGATACGGAGTGGTTTAAAATCAGGAAAGCTATGTGTCAGTGTGGTATCCTTTCACCATACTTATCCAATATGTGTGCTGAGCAAATGGCGCAAAAACTATACTAAATGAAGAAGAATGTGGCATTCAGGGCTGGAGGAAGACTCATTAACAATCTGCAATACACAGATGACACAACGTTACTTGCTGAAAGCGAAGAAGACTGGAAATAATTATTGATGAAGATCAAAGACAACAGCCTTCAATATGGATTACACCTCAACATAAAAATTCCCACAAATGGGCCAATAAACATCATGGAAAATGGAGAAGAGACTGAAGTTGTCAAGGATTTCATTGATAACAGCCAAGAAAGGACTAAGGTGCATGTGAAAGTCAGACAGTGAATAAGCAAGATGGAAGAATTGATGCCTTTGAGTTATGTTGTGGTCAAGAATATTGAAGAAACCATATACCACCAGAAGGAACAAATCTATCTCTGAAGTACAGCCAGCATGGCTCCTTAGAAGCATGGACATTTGAGATTTTGTCTCACATACTTGCACATGCTTTTAGGAGAAACCAGTCCCTGGAGATGGCCAAAGGGTCAATGAGAAAGATGAAGACCTTTAACAAGAGGAATTGACATAGTGGCTCCAACAAAAGGCTGAAACCTATCAACAACTATGAAGATGGGGAAACGAACACATGGGGCTGTTATAAAGATTAAATAAGATAATGCATGTTACTTACATTACTGCCTAGCATATGTAAGTATCCACTAAATGTTGGCTATTATTTTTACAAGGTTCAAATAGGTTGGATGATTTGCCTGAGTTACACACACTCAGCACTTCCAACCAAACTCACTGCCATCAAGTCAATTCCGACTCCCAGCAAACCTTTGGAGGCTTTCCGAGACTGTTAATCTTTATGGGAACAAAAAGCCTCATCTTTCTCCTATGAAGCAAATAGTAGGTTTGAACTACCAATATTGCAGTTAGGAGTCCAGTGCTTATCCTACAGTGCCACCAGGGCCTAGGACAATCACTAAACCTCTGTGTCTCACTTTTTACAACTTACAATGAGAAGCTTGAAAGACTACCAGTAAGTTCCTTTCCAGCTGTTCACTTCTGCGATCCAGCAGTGACCTAACAATCAATCCCTCATGCCTGGGGAACATTCATTCTGGTATTTTACTGATGAAGAGACTCCTGGAAGGAAGTGGTAGAGTGAGGTCTGAACTCAGCCTGGTCTTGGGCCAAAGTCATTCTTTCCACATCACTACAGCCTGTCACAATTTGACAGCAGGCCTGGACTCTACTTCTTCTGTTCCAGGAATTATTTTAAATAAATGCACAGCTGTGCCGTCAACAAAATGAGAGTCAGGAGAAAGAAGGGGAAGGTACTTACCTTCAGGACCTAGGAAAGCCTGGCTGGCAACTGTTACCTTCCAGCCACAGCTGAGCCAACACTGCATATAAGGCACGTATAGGCCACACATAAATATCAATTTCTTTATGGAGAAAACAGTAGAGATGTGCAGGAACATACCACAGGCGCTTCTGGAGGGGCAATCCGGAGACCCTGAGATAGGATCCCAGCAAAGTTGGTGGTCCTGGAGCCGTGCCATAGCAGCCTGCGGTTGTGAAGCTGCCTGAAGGGCTTGTAGCGCTGGTTCTCCCCTTCACGCTCTATCTTAAAGATCTGCGATGGGAGAAAGACAAAAGAAGTCATGTTTTGATCCTGTTGGCGGGAAGGCCTGATAAGACTACAGAACTAGTCTGTGGGTGTATGTAACGTTTTCATCCGGCTGGGATGGAGTGACATGACACCTCCAAGTCCCATCAGTAGAGACTAGCTGTTAAAATTAATATTTTCTGATTCTAAAACTGCTAGGTTTCAGGAAAGGAAATGTCCTTTTAAATAATAAGAAGTTACCCTAAAATTATCTTAAGACCACTAATTTTTCTGCTCAAGAGACAAATGAGTCACTTCCTCAGGCTATTTAAAGCAGAGGAAACAGTTCTATCCACCCTGGCCCAGGTTGGGGGTGTGAGCAGGGAAGCTGGCAGAACTTCAGAGGTGTGGGGAGGAGCTCTCACATCAATGACTTCCAAGTCATAAGCATTGTGTGTGGTCGCATGAGTGTTCTTAACATACTTCCTGATGATCTCGGCTTCTTCAGAATCTCTGTCAATCACCTAGAAGAAAGGCAGTTCAGGGTTAGTGCACATGTGATCCATGGAAAGCTGGTGGTAGGTCAATACAACGTTCTTAGGTGGAAGTCCTGAAATCACCACACGGCAGACACAAGGCCCTCTCAGTTCCTTCTTGTCTTCAACGAGAAATATGGGGTTCAATCACTGTGAACGCTGCATGGATTAAAGGCAATAGTCTAGTGTATCCAGTGGGAAGCCAGAAGACATCACACACCTTAGACTGTTCCCTTCAAAATGTGTTCTCAGGATCAACTATAGGAACTTTGAGGAGAGGGTGAATGCTCATGCATTTCTGAATCATTAGTCACATACTGTGCCAGACTCAGGGCATATGACCAGCAACCATTGTCAAATAATTCAAATTAGTTTATGCTAAGTAAACATGAGTATATATGGAAGATTCAAGGTATGTTCTTACTCATTCTAACTTCACAAAATCTAGGAATCCTAGTCTTCCTCACTGCCTCCGAATTAGAAGGCTTCAGAATTTTAAAGAGAGAAAATAATAACCGCTTTAGAGCCTCAGAGTGGTGCAAATGGCTAATGTGCTCAGACGCTAACCAAAAAGTTAGTGGTTTGAGTCCACCCCAGAGGTGCCTTGAAGAAAGGCCTGAAATATCCATGGGAAAAGCCAGTCATTGAAACTTCTATGCAGCATGGTTATACTGACATACATGGGGCCACTATGAGTCAAAGTCAACTCACTGGCAACTAATCTCTACATTGGTGGTAGTGGGAGAGAGCAGGGGTACAGCTAAGTTTTTCTAAAGTCTCATACCAAGCTGAGAATCCTGGTATGGCACTGTGGGTTAATGCACTGGACTGCAAAATTGGTTTGAACTGCAATGGCGGTTCAAGCTCACCAGCTGCTCCTTGGAAACCTTATTATACAGGGTTGCTATGGGTGGGAATCGACTTCACAGCACTTAACACTTAACAACAACATACCAAACTGAGGCTCTGGCTTGGGAGACTGCTTTGCAAACAGGTGCATTATTTATAGGTAAAAAAATGCCTTGAAGTTCACAAAGAACCATCAAATAAGCCACTGAGTCGACTCTGACTCACAGTGATCCTGTATAGGGTTTCTGAGAGCAGTTGGTGGGTTTGAACTGCCGACCTTGTAGTTACCTGGCCAGTGCTGATCCTACAGCGCCACACCAGGGAACTTATTAGAAAGGCAAAACCTTGGGTCACAGCAATTTGTGTCGTAACAAGCACTCCAGTGATCTGGGAACCATCGCTCTTGTGATAAGTGGTTAAGATGCTTTAGAAAGGGCTGCTGTGTTACCTTCATCTCTGTTTTGAGCTTCTCATAGTTAACATCGATGGGGTCCTTACTGCTATCATCAGACCCACCCCTGAGCAGACTGTAGGCCACCTCGATGTCCAGCAGGTTGTCCAACATTTCTACCTTGGCCTGGAGGAGTTACAGACAGACTTAGGTTAAATACCAAGAAGAGGGAGAAAAGACTTGCTCAGATGTGATCCAGAAAATCCACATGTAGACAGCGCCCAACAGATGCTGAGGGAGGGCCTTCCTGGTTAGTAAGGAACAGTGGTTGTTCACAAAGGACACTCAAATGGAATGCTAATGAGGGCTTGCCCTGATGGGAGAGGTGGAGGGCAAAGGGCTAAGATAAGAACCTCCTTTCTTGCACACGCTGATGGCAATTAACGACCTACACTACACACTGAAGACAAAGCGGCCAGGAGGTATCATTTTATGAGGTAGGAAGGAGAAATACGCTATCAGAAGGAAGATATTCGGTCTCCAACAGCTTTCCCCCCAGAATGACGTACAAGGACAGGGATTGCATCATGGGGCAGGAGCAAAGGAGGAACCTCTCTGACTGGCACACCTGTGGCTGCCTGCTAAGCCCCGATGTGGTATACCTGTACACTGTCTGCATTGTTTAGCAGTGGAGGTTTCTTCATCCCAAAGTCATGGGGGATCAGGGTATAGAAGCGATTTGAGAGATCCAGGATCTGGGAATCGCTGCTGCTCTGGGATAATGCCTGGTGGGGAGGGAGGGAAGAGAAAGAACTGTAGCAGCAGCAGCTCTGAACCCCCAACTCTTTCCTAGAAAATGAACGTTACAGCCGAGTCCAGAATGAGCCAGGAAGCCAAGGACAAGTACCAGACACCACACCTGAGAAGGGGTAGTCTCCATCTTCAACTGTGCAGCTTCACACACAATGGGCTTCCCTGCTCATTTCATTTGTACAGAACACTGTGTCATTACAAAAAAGCAAAGCAAACCAAACCACTATGCAAAATGTTAACTGGAGAATCTAGCTGGAAGATTCATGAGGATTTTCTGTACAATTCTTTCAACTTTCCTTATGTTTGAACATTTTTTGTAATAAAATGAGATAAACCCCAGTGCTGTAACATTTGGTTACGTCCTCTTCATCCACTGACCTTTATCTCAGAGGCAGGGTAACCATGTTTTGCTGAACTCTCTGCCACAGGCTTCTAAGGGCTCTGTGTGCAGTAGGTGCTCAGACTGCTGGAGTATCTCCTAGGTGCCCAGAGGATGTTAATATCAAAAGCTAAGTCTACCTCTCACTATGCTACAACATAGACACCACCAAGAGGTTTAGTTTACTGCAGTTTGCTCTGTGAAATGAGTAAGGATTCTGCCTGGAAAAAAGTTGTCCAGCTGATGAAAGCCTTTCTAGCTCTCAGCCAATGGGCAACAAGGACAGAGGTCACTGCTCAGGGCCATTCCTCCAGCACCAGTAGAAAGATGCACTTTCTGGTCCTCATTCATCCTGAGGGATTTCTGTCTGCTACAAGCTGCACTTCACCCCACATACAAGCAAGATTCTGTGGCCTTCCAAGACAGGCCTGTGATGCTCGAAGACTGTGAAGTTGGTGTGTGCACGTGGAACTGACTCTACAGCTATAACAAGGAGATAGACACAATAAAATCAGCCTATCTTTTGAGGTTGCTATTATTGGGTGCTATGTAACAGACTCTGATGCAAAGCGACCACACGTGGCAGAGTCAAACTGTCCCACAGGGTTTCCTAGGCTAAAAGCAGACTACCAGATCTTTCTCTCATGAAGCTACTGGGTGGGTCTGAATGAACTACCAAACTTTGGTTAGCAGATGAGAGTTTAACTGTTGACAACAACAGCTCCCTATTATGAAGCAGGAGAGCCAAACGCTTCAACAAGCTTTTGAAAGTGTTTATTAGATATCTATTAGTTTTCTGATGACGCAAGAGGCAAAAACCTGTTATCTGTTGGATTGAAGATTCTAAATCCTAAGAAGTGTGGTTTAACACTTTTTGTTGCTTGGGGATGCTTGCCCAGAGAGGAGCCACTGGGTAGTTGCTGGCCATTTTCCCCTGTAGCCCACAAAAGGCCAGCCCCTTGCTTACCTGTTGGACCTCGCTGAGGATAGAGTATGCTGCCTGGATCTGCCTTTTGCTCAGCTTCCCCAGGGGCATCTTCTGAAGGTCAATCTGGAAAGAGAAGAGACTTCCTCTTTGAAGCTGGCATCATGCAGTGTGATGAGGGGAGTACTGGACTGGGACTTGGGCCTCTCAGGCCCCGGAATGAAGCAGTAGGAAGCCTGCCTTGTCATCTTGGGAGGGCTTAGTGACCCACTTTCACAGTTAGCAGCCCAGTCTCATTGCACATGTAGAGAGGATGCTCACTCACTTCACTTACAGCTGGGACAAGCTAGTCCCTTCCCCTACACTCAGTTTGAAATTACCTAGCACTTCTGAAAAAAGATACAGCATAATTCCTATCCAAGGCAAGGAAATGGGTCAGTCAATCATGGCTCTCCATCTAAGGGGATACTCAGGGGACATTCTCTGGGGTTCCATCCTCCCTGGGTTCCAGGCCAGAAAACAAGAACTGTAAAGGGGTGAAAATTACTTCTAAAGGATGCATATCTGAGCATGTGTGGTCAATTTCAAATCAATGAAGTCTCTTTCAAACTAGTCAACCAAGACTTAAACACTTCTTCTGATAATACTTCCATTGTTGGAAATACCTTGGAAACTGTCAATAGAGGCTGCATGCTACAGTGGACAAAGCATGAGGTCTGCAGCCAGTGGCCTGGCCACCAGTCAACTAATGGCACATCCACTGAACCCTGGGTTTCTATTTGCAAAACGGGGCCACCTTCCTCCAAAGAGCTCCCAGAGTCCCACTCTCTTTTGTGAGTGATTCTTTGGTGCTCACTTGGCCACTTCTGTGCTCAAACTTCTGTTTGCCAGTGGATCCCCTGCTCTGCATTGCACTGTGAGACATTCCCACTAAATCCCCCGAGTTCCCTGGTCCAAAGCCATCCCATATATTGAATCACTGTATCTCATGCATTGCCTGGAATGAAGATGGAGTCAAACAAGCATATGAAAAGTACTGAGAAGGCACCAATCAAGGACTAGTGATTATTACTCTAGTTAAAACCACAGGCTGAGTCACACGCCTCCCAATCCTCTAAATGTTGGCTATTATTTTACAAGGTATCAGAAACTCTCCATCCCAAGGGCAGATCTTATTCTGGAAAGAACTAAGCAGCTAGAGTTAAATCTAGGGAAGAAGGTGGATGGGTCTACTTTTGACCAAGAATGGGACACAATGGAACAGCAGAGGGATTTCAGTGTGGATTCTAAACTGGCTCTGGAAGTAACCCTACAGAAGGAACTCCAAAACAGGTTTTTCATCCACAACAGTATGAGCACAATAAGAGGAGAAACTCCAAAGGGAGCCTCATTGCCAGAGTTTATAACTCTGATGTTTATTTAAAAAAGAATGACCTAAGTGCACTGTGTAAAATGCATGCACCATTCACAGGATGAAAGAATAACTAACTTACCACAAACCACCTGACTCCTGGAAAAGCAGCTCTGGGCATGAGCAGCCTCCCCAATAGTAACCCTGGCCCTTCTATTCCTGCTAATTACCTGAGTGAAACAATGTAAAAATGTCCCTTCCACAGAAAAAAACCAGGGTCTGAGAGTAACTGAAAACTTCTTTGAATGGTAGATAAATGAAAGCATTGAAGATGTTTCATTTAAATCATTAATCTAATGGAGATTCTCTTTTTCCTCTTAACCACATGGTGCCCATATATTGGTGAGCCCGCCTCAGAGTCCATTCACAAGTCATGCTATGTAAATAAGCTCTGGCCATTGTCAAGTCTGGTAGGTACCATCTAGGCTATAACAACACTATGTTCTCTAACAATGAACTCAACTCCTGATAGGGGCTCTGAGCCAAGTGTCTATGGGGATGGAGGAAGAGGAAGCTGAGTGGCCGCTAGGAAGTGGGTGGGAAGCAGCAGGACCATAAGCAACTCCACAGAGAAGGGGCAGAATGGACAAGGCTGGTCAGCATCCTCGCTGGGTTCTTAGAAACCCAGGACAAGTGAAATCAGCAACCCGCCTCAGCTGCTTGCCTTCTGGAGCAGCCAGAAGCTTGTTGACTCAGAGACTGGGGCAGAGGGAAGCCCATTTGCAGAGGCATACAATCTAGTCACAAGCAGAGGCCACCACATGTACACCTCTGAGGTGCTGCCAGACAGTAGGCAGATGCTAAGGAGCACTGGGCACCTCTTCAGGGCCAGAGCTCTGATGCCACAAACAGCAAGAGCACAGCCCCTGTGCTCTCATCTCCCAGAGGAAATGCAGAGACGAGGTGACTTGGTCAACAGCCCTTGCTTTTCTGCCTTGGGCAGGAACATGACCAATCCAACAACCTTCACCCTGTCCCTGCCACCTTTTTCTTAGGAACAACTGGCAATCGATGATGTGATGAAGCAAGCGGCAGAGCATTCTGTGCTTGTCAGTGCTGGTGGCAGTTTTCTCTCACTGCACATGGGCTGAACCTGGACGCCCCCCAGGCAAGTCCAGTTGAGTCATGGAAGAATCACGTCTACATATCATGTACATGGTGACAAGGAGGGTGCAGGGGGGCTGGGGGCTCAGGGTGGCTCTCAACAACACACCACCAAATGATCCCCGGCAAAAGAACATCTGTAGTGGATAGAAATTGCGGCGCCCAAAAAATAGGTGAACTTGCTTGGAAATAGCGTCTTTGAAGATGTTATTTGTTAACATAAGGCCAGTAATAAGGTCTTAATCTCACATGACTGTAAAAGAGTAGGAGAGACACGGAAGGAAGGAAGGATGGCTGTGTGGAGTTGCATTGACAAGCTAAGGAATACCAGGGGCTACCAGAAGCTTATTGGAGAGGCAAGAAAGGCTCTGCCTCGAGAAACTCCCCAGGGAACAGGGCCTGGCTAAGACATTAATTGGGATTTCTAACCTCCAGAATGGACAGAGAGTAAATTTAAGATCCACAGCCACTAAGCACGTGGTATTTTGTTACAGCAGCCTTAGGAAATTAATATGAGGCCTACCCTACACTCAGGATTTAGCTAAGGTTGAAGACTAGGTGGGAGGAGCTGGCATCCAGAATAAAGAAACAAGAAAACAAGAAAAGCTGCAGAGCTCTTCACTGGCCTGCAGCAGTGAAACCATGGTCTGCAGCAAACACAGATAATATACTAATGTGCAATGACCTCATACTCCACCATGGCCTTCTTCATACTTTCCACATCAAAGATCATCTTAATGAGGTCCTGAACCGGCTTGGGAAGCTTGGACTTGGTGCCAGGGTTTACCGTAAGCTTCTTCACTGCCTCTTCATCCTTTAGGGGGAAAGATCATCAGTTAGAGAGACCCAGTTCTTAAAAATCTTATAAAGTACAACCCCAGCCTCACTGGGGCTTGGGCTGCAGGTAAAGGTAGGATGGAGCACTACCAGCAAAAATGGCTGGGTTAACCCAGAGCGTCCAGGTGGTGGTTCCATGGAGGAACAGGTATCTGGATGTATACTGACCAGACACCTCCCATGCATCTATTACCCTCGGCTGCCTGTCTCCGAATCTAGCAGTCACTGCAGCATGCAGCTCTGCATGGCTCTTGAGTGCCTCACCACCTACTTCGAACAACCTGGAAGGACTGGGGAACTGTGAGAGTGAACCTTAGACTAGTGGTACACAGACCAATGGATGAATTCTGCCCTCTTTCTCATACACTTCCTTGCCCAATGGTTGGTCATAAACGCATTTATACAGCCTTTTTGAGAGTCTCAGAGATCACACTATCAGTCCTGACTACTGCTAGACAGCCTGAGGGCATCAAAGTGCATCCTAGCACTACCTCTTTCATCTAACTTCTCACTTCCAAGACCATCACTCCAGCTGCCTAATAAACTAGCAACACTCAAGTCAATGTCATCTGGAGAATCCAGGCTGAGCCAACACCATGGTACTGAAAATGCCTGTCCGTCACTGTGCTCCTAGCAGCTAATGAAGTGTCATGATGGTACCAGAAATTGGCGGTAACACTGGACTTTGCTGTGCTATGGCTGTGGGTGTTACTATCATAACTCTTCAAGTGGAAATACTGTGTTTTAAATGTACTCTTTACACTCAGGGTCTAATTACTGCCGAGCAAACCAATGGTAAAGTCACTGTTTCAATCAGGGATGCCCACGAAATCATTTGGTCTGGCCCTGCCAGGCAACCGCAGTTCCAGCCTTCATGTTGCTTTTGCTGTTGTTAAGTGCCATCAAGATGGTAGGGGTGAGTTATTTGTTTGACCAAATATAGCAGGCTAATTTTTACATTTTGTATGGCTCGTGAATGATGTCATAAACTTTGGCAGAAAAAGGTTCCCTAACCCTGGTTCCAGCTGGTAGTTTCAAACCGCTGACCTTAAGGTCAGCCACTCCGCGGGAGAAAGATGAGGCTTTCTACTCCCGTAAAGATTTACACCCTCGGAAACCCTGTACAGGGTCGCTATGGGTCGGAACCGACTCGACGGCACTTAACAACAACAACAACCCTGTGCCTCAGTAAATCCACTTTTAATGGGAATAGAAACAATCAGAGCCGTTGAACAACAAATGTAGTTAAGTCTTGTTATTTGCATTAGTTAGTTCTTCTAATCCCCCCCGCCACCCCACCGTGCTGAGTGAGATCATATTGAACCACTACTCAAGGGGAAATACAGAGCTAGTCTCCAGTAAGCCTCTAATCACATTTTCTTCAACTGATCAATACATACCCTTATTCTGTGTGGGTTTCTGTTTAAAAACATCCAATTTAAAATACACTGTTAACTTATTAGCATTAAATTCACAGCCAACAACACTCTACTTCATACCTGAATAAGCTTATCGAACACATGTACATTTTCTCTAAGGCTCAGAACACTGAATAACACTGCAGCACTGCAACGGGGCCATTTTAAATAGTGACAACACGAACAAAAAATGTGAGACAGAAAAATAAAACAAAAATGTGAAAAACCTATTTAGCAATAAACAGCACAAAGGATATTTTGTAGTGTGAGAACTAAAATAGAAGGCAAAGTGTATCCCTTATTTGACCTTAGCTGGGAACATGAGCATCAGGCAACTCAAATTTGCTGCTGTTGTGTGCATGCCCATGAAAGCCCCAATGAGTACTAAGTCTAGAGCTGCAAACAAATGTTAGCAATTAAGAAACTTCACAAATATGGAGACTGTACTGCAGGCAGACCAGTCTTACGATAACAAATACCTAGATGTAATGTAAGTGTCTAAAGGGGACTGGGTGGGCAGGAGTGGTTTTGATAAATAAGACTAAGATAATAAGACATCAGACTAAAGATGGAATTCTATGCAATCTTAAAAAAATGATGCTGTAGATCAATATATTTTAACACAGCAGCCACTAGTCACACATGGCTATTGATGTTTTGAAATGTGGCCAGTCTGAATTGAGATGTGCTGTGTCAAACACATAGCAGATTTCAAAAACTTAATACAAAGAAGGTAAAAATCTCTCACAATTTTTGTTAGTATTGAGTACACATTCTAGTGATTTGTTTTGGGAGATGATGGATTAAATACACCACGAAAATTAATTCTATTTCTTTTTACATTTTAAATTGTGTTGTTAAAAGAACTAAAATTACATGTGTGGGTCACGTTATAACATTCTGTTTAAGAGTGCTGCTCTAGAAGACATGGGCAAAGTTGTTATTAGGTGCCGCTGAGTTCGTTCAGGCTTTATGCAAAATGGAATGAAACACTGCCCTGTTCTGCACCATCCTCACAATCCTGAATGTAGAGAAGCTAAAGCAAATGGAAAAAATGAAATAAAAGAGCTGAACAAAAAATTTCAAAGGGAAGCTGGAGTAGACAAAATAAAGTAGTACAAGAAAATGTACAAAGACCTGGAATTAGAAAATGAAAAGTGAGGAACATGCTAGGCATTTCTTAAGCTAAGAACTGAAGGGAAAATAAATAAATAAATAAATAAATCAAGCCTTTGGTTGCAATAGAATAATAGAGGAAGCATCAAAAGATGGAACAGTGAGTCACTGTACTAAAATGAACTGGTCAACATTAAACTATTTCAGGAGGTATGATCAAGAAGTGATGCTATTCAGTCCAAGTTGCACTGAACGCATTAGTTAAAAAAACAAGGTTGCAAGAACTGATGAAGTATCGTATGAAATGTTTTAACAAGTCGATTCTCCACAGAAAGCACTCACCAGTCTATACGAAGAAATCTGGAAGACACCTACCTAGCCCACTGACTAGAAGAGACCCATATATTTCCAACGACCCAAGAATGTGGAAATTATTGAACAATGATCATTAATATCACATGTAAATAAAATTTAGAAGATAATTTAAAAATGATTGCAACAGCCTATGGATGGAGCACTACCGGAAACTCAAGTTGGATTCAAAAGAGGATTCAAATAAGGGGTACTGCTGGTGCCAGATGGATCCGGGCTAAAAGCACAGACTATCAGAAAGACGTTTACTTTTGTTGTTTAGAAGGCTGACTATGCAGAGGCTTTCAACTGTGTGGCTCACAACAAACTATGGCTAATATTGTGAAGAATCGGAATTCCAGAACACTTAACGGTACTCAGGCAGGACCGGTACACAGAAGAAGAAGCAGTTGTGTGAATAAAACATGAGGCTACAGAGTGGCTTAAAATCAGGAAAAGTACATAGGGTTGTTTTATCTTTTCACCATATTTATTTGATCTGTATGCTAAGCAAATAATATTGAGAAGCTGAACTGTAGGACTGGAGAAAGACTCATTAACAAGATTCGATATACAGATGACACAACCTTCTTTGCTGGAACTAAAGAGAACTTGATCACATTTCCTGAGGAGGATCTAAGACTACAGCCTTCAGTATGGATTATAACTCCATGCAAACAGAATAAAAATCCCCACAACTGGACCAATAGTTGTCCATAATAAATGGGAGAAAATGTCATAATAAATGGAGAAAAATGTCATAATAAATGGAGAAAAAAAATCAAAGTTGTCAAAGATTCCACATTACTTGGATCCACACACAACACTCATGGAAGCAGCAGTCAAGAAACAATCGATGTACTGCATTAGGCAAACACGCTGCACATGACCTTTGTAAATTGTTAAAGAGCAAAGATGTCACTTTGAGGACTATTTTTAATTGCCTCATATGCACACGTAAGTTGGATAATGAAAAAAAGAGGACCATACAATGAATGCATTTGAAGTGTGGTGCTGGCAAAGAATATTGAAAGTACCATGGACTGCCAGAAGAACAAACAAATCTGTCTTGGAAGATGTATAGCCAAAAGCTTTTAGAACAAAGGATAGCAAGACTGTCTCATGTAGTCTGGACGTATTATCAGGTCAGACTAGTCCCAGAAAAGGACACTGTGTTTGGTAAAGTAGAGGGTCAGTGAAGAAGAGGAAGACCCACATGAGATGGCCTGACACAGAGGCTGCAACAATGGTCTCAAACGTAACAACTGCGAGGATGACGCAGGAACAGGCAATTTTTCGTTATGTTGTGCACAGGGCTGCTCAACTAGACAGCACCAAACAACAATGATCTGAATATGGTTTTTTCTTTTATTCTTTTCATATGGTATATTACTATAATTGAACCATCCTTGTATGTTGTGAAGTTGGTTCCTACCTGCAGCAATCCTGTATAGGGTTTCCGAGCAGCGACTGGTGAGCTTTAACCGCCGACTTGGTGGTTCAAACTGACTTTGAAATCCAGCGCATTAACTCACAGCACCACACCAGGACTCCTACACCTGGTATAAATTCCACTTGGTCTTGATGTATAATCTTTTTTCTGCTGATAATTTAGTTTGTTCGTATTCTGTTTAGGGCTTTTGTGTTTATATTCTTAAGAGACTGGGTTCTGTGTTGTCTTATCTGCTTTTGGTACCAAGGTAAAACTGGTTTCAAAGAATGAGTTGGGAAGCATTCCTTCCTCTTCTATTGTTTGAGAAGAATTTGTGAAGGATTAGTGTCAGTTCTTTAAATGTTTTACAGAATTCACTAGTGACACCATCTAGTCTATCCTGTGGTTTTCAGAGACTAAAGTATCCCTTCCTCTACTAGATCTAGGTGGTGTAAGAGCATGGTGATTACCTGGCCATAGTCAATCTCCAGAGGGTAGAATTTTTTGGGGTACTTTGTGAAGTTCTTGGAGTGCCAGGCATTCCCAGTTTTTTCTTCATATAATTTCATAAAGTGCTCAATGGCATCTTCCTTTGACGGCATCTGCTCCAGTTTGTTACTCCCAATGACTGTGCCCACACGGCCCCAGGACCTGAATATCCAGTATCTATTGGGAGTGGGAGGAAGGGAAGAGAAAAGATCAGATAACATATGTGTAGTTCTGTTGATCACACTTTAGTATTCATTTCTCTTCCCTGCCATTCCCGCCTGGAATGAGGTGAGGAAGAATTTCAAATATGCAAAACTGAGGGCAATGGAGCAATGATGACACATAACAACAAAAGGAACCTGTATTACAAAATGCTGTTAAGTGCTGTCGAGTCAGTTCCAACGCATAAAGACCCTGTTAAAGGGTTTCTGATGCTATAAATCTTTACGGGAACAGACAGCTTCATCTCTCTCCTGTGGACCGGCTGGTGGGCTTCGACTGCTAATCTTGTGGTTCACAGTCTAGTGGCTTATCCTACAGAGCCACCGCTCTCCCATGTATTATAATAAAGGATCTTTATTTTATTTATTAGCCTGAGGTTCACAAAAAGCTTGAAATAATTAAACAGTACCTTTTCAAATCATACCAGCAAAGAACAGGCAAGCCCTGATCTGACAGGCAATTTGAGAATAATGTAGGCTTATAGAGTTTTGTATACTCATTTCTCTCTCCAAAGAAATAGAGCAAGTATAATTTGGAAGTTGTGTGTTCAAGGAGACGGAATGAAATGTAGTCTAAAAACAATAATCAGGCCAGGGGCAGCACAGCAGGGCTAGGCACTCAGAGACCAGGCTATAACCATGGGTTTCCATCTCAAACCCTAGGGTGCTGTGCTTATCTTTGGGTGAGTTAATTTTTATTAGTGGCAGCAATGAAACATTTTTTTACATTAACATTAATTATGGATATACGATAAACCCAAGTATAAGATAAATATACATTTTAAAAAAAGATTAACCCCAAGATTTCAAAGAAAATTTGGGGTTTCTTGCTTTTCTAGGCTTGAACTGGGAGCCATTTGCCTAATAATTGAGCACTATTAGGATTCTAAGACTACATATATAACTTACAGGAGGCACATGCAGGTTTATAACATATATATATTGCTATAGGATAAGCACTGAACTGCTAACCCCAAGGTCACAGTTCAAATTTCCCAGTTGCTCCTTGTGAACCATATACAGAGTGGCTATCAGATGGAATTGACTTGCCTGCACTTAACAACAAACAATAATACACATAAGCACAGTTTGCTCTGTAAGATAAGCACTGGGCTGTCAATCACAAGCCACTCGGTAGGATAAAGGTGAGGCTTTCTGCTCCTGTAAATATTTATAGCCTTGGGAACCCTATATAGAGTTGCTGAGTTACAACCAATCAATGGCACTTAACAACACACACACACACATATATATATAATAAAACAGCTGAGAGAATAAGTAACACATTAGATACCTGTAAAGATTGGGCAGAATGATGGTAATGCTACTCAGGGTTCAAGAGCTCCCCCTGACTCTCTAACTAAAGACCCAATGCTACTCTTGTTCTTTGTGATTTGGCTTAATTCTCCATTTACATGTTTTAATTAGGCTGTTAGCATAATGCTAAATACTTGAGGAAATGTTTGTACTTTTTATGAGACACATTCCCCTTCCCAGAACACACCTGCTTTCTTTATCGTCCTCCAAAAGTTGTAGCTTGTAATAGGAGTTGGTTCCTTTGACGATGTCCACCAGACCTAGGGTGGCACTGAAGACCTTCCCGCCTTTCTCCAGGACATGTGCAGAATGTTCAAGACCTGCCATGGATGCAAAGCTGCTAGTTTTCTCTATGCAGGACCAGTACTCTCAGGGAGGAGGAGGAGGTCTTTAGCCCTCTGGGTTCTCATCTGCCTGGATATACTAACACCACATGCGCTTTGGAACTGTGGAGGCTGTGAGGAGGCACCAACTCACTCCCCAGCATGCAGTGGGTGTGAAGCACCCACACTCCTCAGCACTCCTCACTGGTGTGAGAGCAGCTGCTCTGCTCATGGTCCTCTGCTCACTTACCAGAATCAGGATCCACAGCTGCTCCTCCTTTAAGAGTCAATTTCATTCTCTTTTCAGATTTATTGACACCTTTGACAAGGACAGAAAACAAAGTTACAAAAACATTAATAAGGCCAAGTGAGTGTTCTCCACTTTCATTGCTCAGCAATATGGCATCTGTGTGTAACTTCCCCATGTCCCTGAAGTGTTCATCATTCTGTATTCCAGTGGAAACAGAACTGAGAAAACTGGTCTGGGCAGTATCCCAGAGCATATTTCAGGGGTGTGAAGAGAAAGGTTCTAGGCAACAACCTGGCCTGGCTGGGCAAGACACACACCTGCATCAGAATGGCTAAAGGGCCCTTACCTTCCTCTTTGATGGGGGTCTTGCTCTTCTTAGGAAGTGTGGCCCCTGACTTTGCCCTTGGGGCTGCAGCTTCATCAGGCTCTGCCTTCACCTCAGCACCCCAGGGGGACAATATGTGCACTGAGAACAACTCCTGAAGGCTCTTGTTGGAGCCTGAGACATCCTGGAGGAAATCCTCAGACACAACACGAATGTTGGCTTCTTTTATTTCCTCCATCTTCTTTGTCATCTTCTCCACCTCCTCTGTTCAAATAGTGGAGTGGAGGGGTAGAGGAGAGAGGAGAGGAGATGAGAGGAGAGACCAAAGAGTAGTTTACAATGAAACTGAAATCTCAAATTACTAGTTATATTGATTGAGTACTTTCAAACCCTAAGAGAGTCCCTGGGTGGTGTAAAGAGTATTATAGGCTGGCAATTGAATGGCTAGTGATTTGAGTCCACCAAGAGGCACCTTGAAAGAAAGATCTGGTGATCTATTTCAGAAAAATCAATCACTGAAAACTCTATGGTGCACAGTTCTAACATACATGGGGTTGACATGAATTGGACTAAACTTGATGGCAATCAGCATTGATTATTTTCTATATCCTTATGCACAGCTCTCCTTTCCTGCCAAATCTAATGCTTATGTAAGTTTTTTAATTCTAACAATTGTCCCCACTATGCAAGATGCGCAGGATGCCAAACTAATTCCACAGACTGAGAGACGTTAGTAGGCATTACAAGGAAAAAGGAGCCTGATGTCACAAACACATGTGGCCCAATGTTATCAGCATAATGAAGCTGCAAACAAACCTGTTTAACCCAGCAATTTCCAAACATACTTGAGTTGTGGACTTTTGGCTGTTAGCCTACTAAAATCTTGGGGAACAGAGCTGGGCACTGAGAATATACTTTTCGGTGTTATTTGGGGACATAGCATATGTATGGAAATACACTAGGGTGCAGACAGCAAAGTAAAAGCACAATGGTTTCCCTTCATAACAAACCTGAACGGTGATGAGATAAGTGCCGCCTATGTGTGAGAAACTGCAATAGGGGCTCTTCCTAATTTCCTCTTCACCACAATCCATGAGGCAGACAGCACCTCAGTATGACACAGAGGCTGATACTTACTCTTGGTGCTGATGCACACGGAGGCCTTGTTAGCTGTCCCTGTCAGTTTTCCCCCGAGCTTCTCGATCATGGCCTTCATTTCCTCCTTGTTCCGGGAGAGCTTCCCCAAAGTCAGGATCTTCATGTTGGACAACGGCTTACCTGGGATGGAAGACAGAGCCATCAGGCAGGACCAACTCTGGAGCTGCTGCCAGGGACGCAAAGGGCAGGCAGCCCCTAGGAGAAGCTGGGACAGAAAGGTTGCCTGTGCCTGACGGAGGTACAGGGTTTGTGGAGGGACTCAGCATTCTGCTCATGAGTTTCTCCTTAGGGAATTGTTGTGTTGTTTAGTACCATCGAGTTGGTTCCTACCCATAGCAACCCTGTATAGGGTTTCTGAGGAGCAGCTGGTGAGCTTGAACCACTGATCTTGAAGTTCAAATGGCTTTGCAGTCTGGTGCATTAACCCACAGTGCCACACCAGGAATAGCCCTTGAAAAATAGGTGTGAAGGGGCACAGGGAAGCAGAGGCTGTGAGGACATGAAACTGCCAACTGAGAGCTTGTAAAGACTCCTCCATAGAAAGAGCACCCATCCGAGAGGGAAACCACACTGCTCTACTCCCAGGTCAGCATTGATGGCCATGGACTTGGACAAAGATGGTAACTATGGATCTGCTTCATGGGGCAAATTATGAAGCTGCATTTGGGGAAGAGGCCCAAGAAGCTGCAGGCAGGGGGATGCAAACATGATATCACAAGGACTCCAAATCCTTTCTGTTATTCTCTTCCTACCCTGCATTTGGAGTCCTGGTGTTTTGCTGTGGGCTAATGCATCAGGCTGCAAAGTTGTTTGAACTGTAAGGTCGGTGGTTCAAGCTCACCAGCTGCTCCTTGGAAACCTTATACAGGGTCACTACGGGTTGGAATCGACACGGCGGCACTTAACAACAACAAACCTGCATTTAAGGAGCTCTGGTAGCAGTAATGGTTATGAGTCAGGCTGCTAATCTCAAGGTCAGCAGTTCCAAACTACCAG
>NW_006408679.1:2486061-2516436 GCF_000296735.1 Chrysochloris asiatica | reverse complement strand
GGTCAGAGAAAAAGAGGAAGACCCCCAACGAGATGGATCAGCCAGGTGACATCATTGATGGCATCAAGTGTGGCGGCGGTAGTGAGGTTGGCCCAGGATCGGACATTGTTTCGTTCTGCTGTTATGGGGTCGCTATGAGTCGGTTCCGACTCGATGGCACCTGACAACAACAACAACAACAACAACCACCTTGTATTTGGAGTCCTGATGTGGCACAGTGGGTTAATGCGTTAGACTGCAAAGTCGGTGGTTCAAGTTTACCAGTCACTCCTTGGAAACCATATATAGCGTCACTATGGTTCAGAACTGACTCAACAGCACTTAACAGCTATTCCCCTAAAAAATATGCAAATATGCACGCCCCTGACAGTCACCAAAACTTCCAGTCAGTAGGAGTACACTGAGCTGATATAACCGACCCGAGGCAGAACAGTTCCAGGACAGACATGGACCTTTTGTCTGTTGCAGGAGATGCAACACTGGGGACACATTTCTAGAACAAGAAATACTGTAGACCCCCTCCACACACAGAGTAGACAGGGATGGGCAACTTGGACATTGGCTACCCAAAATGGGGGGTGAGGGCCTACAAAGACAAGAAGTGACTGGATTACAAGCTTTCATGAGGGAACCTAGATCCAGAGGGCCTGGACGAAGGTAGAATCTCCAGTGAGTAGTATTCAATCTGACTAGGCGGGGCTGATGCAAGAAATGCAGATGGGTCTCTTGTGATATAATAGTGAATTATCAGGAGTGTTTGTGAGGGTCGGAAAGTAAAGGTGGATGTTTTATAGCAAGGAGGGGAGTGATTAACTTTTCAGTCTAGGAGCAAAGGTCCCTAGGACCATTAAGGGAGAAGAGCAGAGAGCAGGACCCTACCCATAGAAGCAATGATGCCTGAAATAGAGCCAGAGATGATGACGTGGAGCGATGGGGCAACTGGAGACTTTAGATCCAGAGAGGGAGAGCGACTGTGTGCTGAAGACCTGGTGGGTACGGGGAAAGGATTGCATGGAGGGGATTGTAACCACGGCAATGAGACAATGTACAATAGAATGAATGTAAGACTTGATGTTCTCCCATGTAAACTATCACATAATTCACAATAAAACATTAAAAAAAAAAAAAGAAATACTGTAGAGAAAAGTCCTTCAAGCCCTCCCTGGGATGGCAAACACTGTTGGTTAAGTGCTATCGAGTCGGTTCTGATTCACAGCGACCCTATGCACCACAGAAGGGAACACTCCTCTGGTCCTGTGCCATAGGCACAATTGTTTTGTTTGAGCAAATACACCTTGTTGGGATCTGCCTCTGTTTTGCTGACTAAGCATAATGTCCATCTCAAGGGAATGGTCCCTCCTGACATGTACAAAGTACAAGAAATCAAACCTCGCCACCTTTGCTTCTAAAATACATTATGTTTAACTTTTACCAAGACAGATTTATTTGTTCTTCTTGCAGTTGGTGGTACTTTTAATATTCTTCGTGAACATCATAAATCACATGCATTGATTCTTCATCATAAATCACGTGCACTGATTCTTCTAAGTTTTTCCTTATCCACTGTCCAGCTTATGGATGCATATGACGCTATTCGAAATACCATGGTTGGGACAGGCACATCTTAATCCTCAAACTGACATCTTTGCTCTCGAATACTTTGAAGAAGTCTTGTGCAGCAGATTTGCTTAATGTAATATGTTCTCTGATTTCTTGACTGCTGCTTCCATGAGTACTGATAGTGGAACCAAGCAAAATGAAGTCTTTGACACGGTCAAATCTCCATTTACCATGATGTTATTTATTGGTCCAGTCGTGAGGATTTTCCTATATATTGAGGAGCAATCCATACTGTAGGTTATAGCCTTTGATTTTCATCAGTATGCATTTTAAGTTCTCTTTGCTTCTAGCAAGCAAGGTTGTGTCATCTGCGTATCACAGGTTAATTAGTCTTTCTCCAATCCTGATGTCACACTCTTCTTCAAATAACCCACTATCAGATTATTGTCTCAGCATACATACTGAATATAATGAAAGGATACAACACTAATGCACACCTTCCCTGAACTTTAAATCATTCAGTATCCCCTTGTCTGTTCCAATAACTACCTCGGTTTATGTACCAGTTCAAGATGCTTGGCCAGGTTTCAGTTTATGGCTGGGGATGGGGAGGGGGTCACAATGAACTCATGTTCAGGGACAGAATTTGCTTTCCACACCAAAACCATGGCCTTTACCAATAGACTGTTCCATGGTTCTCTGATTAAATAAAGGTAGTGGGTCTCTTCTACTGCCAGTGAAACACCCATTTATTCTGTTGTTCTTGGCTAGTGTTGAGTGTTTCTCACTATCATATACATGAGTTAACTTTCTGATCCTTTGCAAGCACAGCAAAGGAGGACTGATGGAGGCACAAGCCTGCCCACATGCAGCAAAGAGATCGGCAACAAGATCTGGAATAGTTCTTTGCAGGACAGAGTTAAGCAGGATATTCTGAATACCAATCCTGGTAAGGCTGCCTACCTGGCTTTTCTTAGGAGGTCCTCCAGACTCCCTGAATGACAAGAAAGCACTCTTCTTTTTCTCCTGAGATACAATTCAAGCTTTATTAACTGAAAGCTAGCAATCTGGAGGGCGGAAAGAATAGTTTCTCGACCATCCTGTTCACTTTGAAGAGCAGGCGCATTATATAGGGTAAATTACATTAGGATGTACTTAAGAAAGTAATCTCTCATCCATTTTTCTTTTAGAACGTTTATGGCATAAAGTCCCTGTGTGGTGCAATCAGTAAAGTGCTCAACTACTAACCGATTCTGGGGCACACCTATAGGTTCAAAACCACCCACTGGTGTGCCTCAGAAAAAAAGGCCAGTAAGCCACTTCAGAAAGGGCACAGCCTTGAAAACCCTATGGTTTTCTGCCACACATGGGGTCATCATAAGTTTGAATTGACTTAGTGGCAACTTGTTTTGAACAACGAGAAAACCCAAGAGGATACTCTCTTCACTGACCTGCTGCCAAGAGAACAGTGGGCAAATGCATCTCTGGAGGGGCTGTACCTGGGAGAGTCGAGTTCTCAGTAGCAGGTGCTGTAGCTGTGGAGGGCGGGAGTGCTGCTGCCACTGGAGCATTGGCCTCGGGAGGAAACAGGCGGTCTTGCTTTTTGATTTTCAGTTTCTTGAGATAAGAGATTTCCTGAAATTCCTAAAGAAAACATTTCTGTTATTAAGAAATCAGATCTCTCTAAAAAAGTAATGCCTCAAACAGAGCCGAAGGGATCTAGTTTGTCCACAAATAACCTGTTTCTTTCATTTTCAATGAAGAACAACAAAATACAGAGAAAAATGCAAAGCTTCTTGTGAGAAATACAGCACTATTACAGATACAATACTATTTCACAAAATTACTCTAACACACCTACACTTACCACAGCTGGAATTGTGGTGGGAGGCCCATTAAATAAACAGTGAGCTTTCCAAGATGGTACACCAAAGGAAATCTGGTAGCTGCCTTCCCTTCCGGGAAGAAGGAAACTAGGTACAAGGCACCTTAAAGCAGTACACATTCACTACAAATCCTTCTGTGAACACTGCGCATCATGACAAGCGAGTCACAACAGGCCTGCTCTTATGTGGTCAACTCCATAAACATCAAGTACGTGAAGCTGAGGGACATACCACCATTTCTATGTTCCCAAGCCTTCCTCTAGTCACAAAACAGCCCTTGCCTGCATGTCTGTGTTTAGGAAACACCATCTAGATGAAGAAGGCAGTAGACTATGAAGGTGGGGAGGGAGGATGATACCCTCAGACTCCTTTTGGAAAGAAAAGACTGGAGGGACATGTGACCATGACAGTGAACCTCCAAAGGGAGGACACAGTTCAGTTCTAAACATTGAGCTTGTGGTGTTGATGAGACACACAGTTACAACCAGGTGTCAGGCACGGCCCCAAATGCTCAGCAGCCCTGGCAATAGGCACAGGACGCTAAGGAGCTGGACTGAAATAAAATCTCAAATCCTAGTGAGCAGAGTCCTGAGTTCCAGCTGTGCTGTGTTAAAGGTACAGGGCATCCTTCCAGCAATCTGAACCCCAAAGGTCATACTGGGTCTCTTAGCACACTCTCCAACCAGGTTCCCAAACTGAGTTCTTTCACATCCCAAGAATTCAATATGCAGGCCCATTAGGAAAAGCAAAACAAAACAATGAACTCAGTAAATAGCTCAACTCTGCACCCAACTCCCCACCTCTGGCTTAATTGATGGTAATGTCAGGAATTATTATCCATTTGTTCACCAATAAGTTCTCTGTGCCTGCAGGCTCTTTACCGCACCCCAGGCAGCTGGCCTACACTTGGGGCTTGGTGTTTTATACTTCTGTTAAGTTCTAACTCTTAATGACCCCCTAGTGTGGCATTGTGGGCTAACACATCAGACTGCAAAGTCGTCTGAACTGCAAGACTGGTGGTTCAAACTCACCAGCTGTTCCTTGAAAACCCTATACAGGTTCGCTATGGGTCAGAATCAACTCAATGGTACTTACAAACAACTTAGGGTTTCCAAGGAGTTGATGGTGGGTTTGAATCACTCACTGACCTTGCAGTTAGCAGACTAGTGCCTAGTACATAATGTTGCTGCTGTTAAGTGCCATTGAGTCGGTCCTGACCCATAGTGACCCTGTATAGGGTTGCCGAGGAGTGGCTGGCAAGCTTGAACCACCAACTTTGAGGTTCAAACTGAACTTTGCAGTCCAGCACCTCAACAAATAAAATTCAAAATAATTCATGGTCTTTGCAAGCAAGAGTATTTTATATCCATGAGACAACTCTGTACTTCAGGTAGTTAGCAAGCCTCTGGATCTACATGTGTGATTTGGAAACACATGAGACCATTAATATAATTTTATAATCTGACTAGGAGAATGGTCCACTTGTGAAGGAGCCTGAGAAACACTGCACTAGAGTTGTGGTCACCTCCCAGCATGCAGTGCCCCTAACTTACCTTTGGGGTCACCCATTCCTTGCGGTTGGGTGTCTGAGTCTTGACCATACATTTGGTCCAGGCAGTGACATCCCCGGTACAGTAATAGGCATCACTCTTGAAGACCAGCTGACCCGAGCATTCCTCACAGGGAAGGAGGGCACCAAACACTATTCCATCAGCTACTCGGTCCATGATCTGAAGTCAGCAACAATAACAAAAAAACATGGTGACTACCTTTGGGATATTTATCAATGAGAAATAAAGAATCTGTCCTAATTTCACTCACTAAAAAAGAAGCTGCCGGATGGAGAGCTAGCTTTAAGACCCTTTATCGCCATGAGGTAGCTGGCTTACACTTGGGTCTTGATGTTTTGTACTTTTGTTAAGTGCCGTTGAGTCGGTTCTGATTCATAGTGACCCTATATAGGGCTTCTGAGGAGTGGCTTGTGGGCTTGAACATCTGACCTTGCAGTTAGCAGTCTAGTACTATCCGACAGCACCACACTGTGACTCCTTTTTGTATTTTAGAACTCCCTGGCTGCTCAATGAATCAGGAATAAAGGTAGGGCCCACAGCACCTGTTGCTACTACACAAGGTACCCTGCTAATCTCAATTTCAGAAACATGACCAGATGAGGTCAGCTGGGGAACTGCAGAGGGGCTGGAAAACTATCTCTGTGAGGGGTCTCTACTCCCTCCACAAACTTGGAAGCCCTTGGTGATTTTGACAGTGACACAAAGCAAAAACATGTAACAGGAAAACATAAGGCTAAAAAAGGTACAGCTCATTTGAGTCCTCATCAGATTTCTATACCCAACAATAACATGCAGAAATGCCTGCCCCATGCTGGCCCCGGGAAAATGGTTCTCACTCCTTGTAGTCAATACATGCAGGTGTTCACATAAGGACGCTGCACATTATTTGGACATCACTCCATAATGACCAGGGTCATCACACTCATGTCCCACAAGGGCAGCTCACCGCCGATTCCCCAGAAGGCACTTCCTGCTTGTTGAAGATGAGGAGCTCCTTTAGGTCATTCGTGGAACACACCTTCTTTAGCTCATCCTTGATATTCCAAATCAGGTCGTTCTGGGCCTACGGACAAAAATTCAAACAGAGTACAGATTCCATTCCTGGTCTTGTTTAGCCTCCAAACAGAACTGCAAATTAGCTGCACTAGCCTCTGAAAAGGCTGGTCTTATTAATGGAAATCTGCTCCCAGAGTCATCCTCCTGCAGATATAAGATTAAAGCCGGAGTGTGTTCTGAGCACATGGCAGAAGGTGAGGAGTCCACTTAAGGGAATGGGAAAGGCTGCAGCCACAGTACCAGGGCCCCGTGGGACTAACCCTTATAAACAAACCCAGGAAATACACATAAAGACCGAAGAAGCTGGGTGTATGGCCCACATTTATCCGCTCTGACTCTGGGCACCTACTGGGGTGGGGGTGGCAGTGGGGGTGGGGAAGAAGGTGGGAATGTGATTGTTTCCCATTAACCTTAAGGAGAGTTTATTTCCCCTAATCATGCATTAAGCTCTTCTAATATGGAATTTGTTGTCGGAACAGCTCAGCAGAAAATTTCAACTTATTGCTGGACATTTATTTCATGCATTAAAATGGAATTTAAAATCTAATATTCATTTAGCATCAATTTAATAACAATGATCTTACTTAATATTTATAAAGTGCCTATTTTGTTGGGCCTTTTTGCATATCAGCTGTCTAGTCTCACAACTTGCTGAGGAAAGTGTTAGCCTGAGTGCCCATCTCCTTCTTTAGGAGTATGAGCGAGCTCAGACCTTAGCTCTGCTAGGGTGGGGAGGCAGTAGAAGAACTTTAACTTTTTGATGTCCTTTATGTCTCTGACAACGTTGGAGACAAAACACTAAACACATTGAATGGCACATTCAAAATAGCATCACAGTTCTTCTGCAGCCAGATGTGATACACAAGTGACATCCTTTTTTACTGAAAAACAATTACACCAAATTTGTGATTCTCACGAAGCACCTGGAACCACCTGGAACCATCTTGTGATTCTCACGAAGAAACTGCCTCTAATTTTTGTTATCACTGCTCATGGAAATCATGTTCCCAAGAAGAGGCAGATGATTCTCCCTTAGT
The DNA here is from genome assembly GCF_000296735.1 of Chrysochloris asiatica. Taxonomy (NCBI): domain Eukaryota; kingdom Metazoa; phylum Chordata; class Mammalia; order Afrosoricida; family Chrysochloridae; genus Chrysochloris; species Chrysochloris asiatica. The sequence continues at coordinate 2,509,326 of NW_006408679.1, read as the reverse complement.
TTCCCAAGCACCCAGCGTTTTCTGATTTTTTTTTTTACTTTGCTTCAACACATGAATAATCAAAATGGTGAATTTGTTGGCGATCAGTGAGCTCACAGGTATTTCTCTCCTTTCACCAAACAAATGTCCTCTATTCCTTTGTCTATGTAACTATTTTTTTACTCTGTTCATTTTTCTTACTACGAAAGGTCCTCATTGAATTATAAGGAAAAACTATCTCTTCAAGCCATATGTGTACATGCAAATGGTTAAGTGACTGTCTGCTAACTGAAAAGTTGGAGGCTCCTGTTCACCCAGAGTTGTCTTGGAAGAAACGTCCGATGTGTTCTATTTCCTAGGCACTGAAAATCCTATGGATTCCTGACACACATGGGGTCACTGTGAGTTGGAATTGACAAAATGGCAAGTGGTAAGAACCTCTGGCATTCTGGAATTTGATATTAACCCTTTGGTGTTTACAAGTGATCCTGAAGGTCCAGGACACACATTGATGCACAATTTGGCAAATGGGAACAGACCCCTCAGCTCCTGCTGACACCTGGCTATGGCCAGATACCTACAGCCTAATGTAGGTTCTCTCCCAAATAAAAACTTTGCTTTTTGGGGAGGAGGGAAGAAAACAGTTTGGGGGAAAAAAGCCATGCTATTTAATGACAGCCATCAATTTTGAAACTCTTAAAGGTCTTGGTAAGCAGTACACACACACCTTTGAATTTCTTCCCAGGATAAGGAAAAGAACTGAAAAAGGAGACACAAAATTCAGAACTTACCTTGAGCGCCTTTTCAAGTTTACCACTCTTGTCTTTTTCTTTTTTAGATTTCTTCTTGGCTACTTCTTCAGTGCCATCCACTTCATCACCCTTTCTCTTTCTGAAAAGTGACAGAGATATAAGAACCAGAGCCACTACAATTCTGAAACCCAGTGATGCCAAGTGACAGGGCACCTGGGATGTGTCCTACGTGTTTTATAATGTTAACTCCTCCCTGGAAGACCCTGCTCTTGCCACGCTACCCCATACAATGCTTCACTCTATGCTGCAGTTCACTAGTGTCAGGCCCACATACTCAGGCAGTATTCTCAACCAAGGCAGGAATATACAATGTTTCAGAAAAATCAGTCTGAACACAGCCTTCAAGCTGAGGAGCAGGCTGAAGTTGCTCTGGTCTTTGGGATAACCTAGTACAGGATCTAGGGCTCAGGCCCCATTTGATGTCAGAATCCCATGTCTCTTGACACAAACAAGAGCACCTGGGATCTATTTCCCATCAATGCATCTCATGTGCAGCCACTGTCAGTGAAGGTTTATATAGTGCTATGATGCTGAACAGGTTTCAGTACAGCTTCCAAACAAAGACTAGGAAGAAAGGTCTTACAATGTTTCAAAAAATCAGTCCAGGAAAACCCTATGGATCACAAAGGTACAACCCTGTTGTGTGCGAGGTCATGAGTCAGGGGCCTATTGGATGGGGGCTTTAAAAAAAAGACACACAAAAGGCTGGAAGCAGGGAGTGCAGAAAGATAAAGCACCCATGCCCAGGCTGAGCCTTTTCATGTTAAAATACAGGGCTGCTCCTGAGGTTTACAGGCTTGAGTGAATAGGCTGTCTTCAGAGGTGGGGTCCCACTACTGCGGAGAGGTCTAAGCAGATTGCTCCAACTTGAGGGAGGGCATTGTGCTGTGAGCAGGGGCAGCAGTGAGGCCAGCCATCACATGAATGAGTTCAAAACCTTGGAACAAGAACGCCAGCTACCTTATAAGGTATGGTGACAGTAAAATGAGTTATCCTACGTAAAGTGCTCGGTATGTTCTGGCACTTAACAGAACAGTTTTTGATCATGGAGATAGGTGCAGGCCTGGACAGTGTTTTGATCTGTTGTCACAGGGTCAAGCTGGGGGTTGACTCGATGGCAGCTAACAATATAGAATCGGTAGGGTCTTCGGGTCTCCGTCATACTCCTCATCAAAGCCCCAGAAGCCCTGCCTACCCTTCACTCTTGACTTCTGGGAATTGCTTCTTGAGGATTTCTTTGTCTTCTGTACTGAGGAGGACGAAGCCTGCAATCTGGCTGAACTTGTACTCAGGCCGGAAACCCAGCCTCTCTCTGTTCTGGATGAAGCAGTTTGGGTGGTACCAGTGATCGATCACACCCATCTGTGGCTTTTCTGGGTCCAGCATCTTTTTGGACAGGCGCATCTGGCCCTACAGGTATTAAGGGAGAGATAAGGAAAGTTAGTGGACATCAAAGGGGTGTGTGGGCAGCAAGATGCAGCCTGCATTCCACCCATGAGGCCTCAGGGTCAAGTCATGATCTGGTCAGCAGGTTACTTGGAGGCTTTACTCTTTTTATACCACTGAGGATCATGTGTTGTCTTCAAATCTTAGCATTTTCATTTTAAACAATTCCAGTGACTGGCTACTTGCCTCCTGGCCTAGATGAGCAACTTCCCCGAGGATGTTTCTGCTGATGTAGGACAGACATAAGAACATGCAATTTGGCATGCTGGGGCAGAGCTGGGCCACACACACCCCTAGCAGGCCCCCAATGCAGTGTGATGCTGAACTTTCTGCCCTGTAGAAAGGACTCGGCCATCTCTTCTCACATGAGCAGCCTCCTAACAAGAGGCAACAGACCTAACAGGAGAGCCCAGTACTGCTAGCATGTCTTGATCTACAATTTTCAGGCCTGATATTCCTGGGTGAGTTCCAGACCCAGAGAGCTCAGCATGATGGGCTGAAGACACTACAACAAACTCCATTTCATACCAAGCAAGCCCTGCTTCTGGTATTCCCCTTGAAATGATGGAAACCTGAACTTTTACCCTAAATTTTTGTTTGTGGAAGATAATTTTTGTTAAGATCTGGCATGTTTTTCCTTCCTAAAATGCCCACTGGCAATTGCAATTTTCTAGGCAGTATGTAGAGGCCTTGAAACAATGCCTTAAACAGATTGGAGGAGGGTGAGGAGGCGAGGGCACATGCCTACCCTCCTGCCAGGGTCTCCACTTGACTGCTTGTCAGCCTTTAGGTACTAGAATTCTTGGAAGGGCTGGTTAATGAAGTTATCCCTACTTAGTAGAAGGAACCGGGAGTCTCATATACCAAGAACAAAAATACTCCATAAGCTTAACCCTACCATAAAATGTAGAACAATAGCTTTCCTTGAGTGGCTGTTGAGTCCAGAAGAGACCCTTGTGTAAATGTTTCCCAAATTCTCCCAGATCTCTTTAAGAGCGAGTACAACTATACACACAAGGACTGAACAATGAGTGGTAAGGGCAAGATTCGTTGGGAAGAAAAGTCAATCATTTCCGCTATCAACCAAGATCTGAACTGAAGTCCTGGTGTGGTGCTAGGATAAGTACTAGACTGTTATCCACAAGGTTGGTGGTTCAAATCCACCAGCGGCTTCTCAGAAACCCTTTACAGAGTCTCTATGAGTTAAAACCAACTTGGTGGCACTTACCAAAAAGGTGCTGCATTAGCATTAAAAAGCCCTTGCCTTTTTTCTCTGTCTTGAGACATCTAATACAAGAGCAGACATTTGAACACCCAAATGCTCACCTTTTCTATCTTCTCCCAACACCCCTTGCATGTGCTTCTGTTGGACTTGGCGTACTCTACTGCAAAGTCACTCAGCGTCCGCTCTATCTTGCTGGCACTTCCATCCTGGCCTTTGCCTGAAGAATCAAACATAAGAAAATGCTCAGAATTTAGCTCCAAACAGTCCTGTCCTTCTCCATCTCTCCAGGTTCCTACACGAGGACAACTTGTGTTTCTGGGGATTAGAATTGGTCTAACTTCATATATGTTCATTTTTAACCACTGTGGTTGCTAATTCCTTTTCTGGCAATAAAATTATCCTTCTGAAAGGCTCTTTGAGGGACCATTATGTTGGTGGTTAATTGTTTGACCTGCCTCATTTCATTTTATCTGGTGTCCTCCCTCAATTTGGCAATTCCTTATAAAGTGCTTAATATTGTATTAGTCTTACGGAGTCCTGGTGTGGTGCTGCAGGGTAAGGATTTGATCATAAAGTAGGTTTGAACCACAAGGCTGGTGGTCCAATCTCACCAGCTACTCCTTGGGAACCCTATATAGGGTCACCAGGAGATGGAACCGACTCAACAGCACTTAACAACAACAAAAAATTCTAATGAAGGGTTCTTACAAGAATTAAAATGAATATATGTCAAGTATTTGGAACAGTGCATGAAATTGAGCAAGGACTCAACAAATGAATATTATAGGTAGTTCCTGACTTATGACAGGGCTCCACTCTGTATGACACTGTTGTTAGGACATAAGTCAAATAACTTTAACATGAAGAGTAAATATTGTTAAATGTAAAAAGTAACATGTATGGTTGTTGTTGTGAAGTGCCCAAAATCAGTGCTGATTCAAAGCAACCCTACACACAACAGAATGCAACACTGCCCGGTCCTGTGCATCCTCACAATTATTATGCTTGAGCCCCCGGCTGCTGTTACTGTGCTAATTCGTCTCACTGGGGGTGGGGGTAGGGGTGGGGGTCTCCCCCTTTTTTGCCAATCCTCCACTTCATCAAGCATAATGTTCTTCTCCAGGGACTGGTCCCCCCTGATAATATGTCTAAAGTATGAGAGGTGAAGTCTGGCTATCTTTGCTTCTAAGGAGCATTCTGGCTGTACTTCTTACAACACGGATCGATTTGTTCTTCTGGCAGTCTGTGGTACTTTTAATATTCTCCTTTAACACCATAGCTCAAATGCATCAATTCCTCTACGATCTTCCTTATTCACTATCTACCTTTCGCACACATATGAGGCTATTGAAAATACCATGGCATGGGTCAGGTGCGTTTTAGTCCTCAAACTGATCTTTGCTCTTCAACACTTTAAGAAGGTTTTGTGCAGATTTATCTAGTGCAATGTCCTTTAAAGTCTTGACTGCTGCTTCCATGAACTGATGGTGGACTAAGCAAAATGTAGTCTTTGACAACTTTAATGTTTTCATCATATCATGATGTTATTTATTGATCCAGTTTTTTTTCTTTACAATTGAGGTGCAATCTATACTGAAGGCTATGGTTTTTGATCTTCATTACTAAGTATTTTAAGTCCTCTTCATTTTGAGGACTGCGTATCTTGATGCCACACCTGTCATCCTTAATCCAGCCAATTTCTCAGAATATTGCTAGCATGCAGATTGAATAAGCATGGTGAAAGGATACAACCCTGGCAACTATCTTTCCTGATTTCAAACCATTTAGTATCTCCTTGTTCTGTTAGAACAAGAAACCTCTTGCTTTCTCTACAAGTTCTACATGAGCAAAATCAAGAGTTCTGGAATACCCATTCTTTGCAATGTTATCAATAGCTTTGCAGCTGAAAGCCTTTGTACAATCAATAAAACACAAGTAAACATCTTCCCGGTATTCTCTGCTTTCAGTCAAGATTCATCTGATGTCAGCAATGATATCCCTTGTTTCATGCCCTATTCTGAATTCGGCTTGGTTTTCTGTCATTTTCCTATCAATGTACTGTTGAAGCCCTTTGTGAATTATCTTAATCAAAATTTTGGTTGTAAGTGATATTAATGATATTTATTGCTGATTGATTTTTGCATTTCTGTTGGGTAACCTGTCTTTGGAATGGGCACAAATATGAATCTCTTCCAACTGGTTGGCCAGGTAGCTCTCTTCCAAATTTCCTATCAGTTTATTGAAAGATTTCAATTTGCATTCTGTCAATTCCTGGAGCCTTATGCAACCTCCCTAATACCTCCAATACAGTTTGGACTTCTTCCTTTAGTACCATCAGTTCTTCATCATATGCTACCACTTGAAAAAGTGAACACTGACCATTTTTTGGGGGGTGCAGTTACTCTATATTCCTTCCATCTTCTTTTGATGCTTTCTGCATCATTCAATATTTTGCCCATAGAAGCCTTTGATATTGAAAGTTGAGGCTTAAATTTTTTCTTCAGCTTTTTCAGCTTGAGAAACTTTTGTGAACTCCAGGTCTTTGCACATTTCATTTTAATATTTGAGTTTGTCTTCTCAAACTGCCCTCTGAAATTTTCTGTTCAGCTCTTCCTCATATCCTCCAATCACTTTAGCATCTTTATGCTACAGAGCAAATTTCAGAGTTTCTTCTGTCATCCATTTTGTTTTTTTTCTTCTTTCTTGTCTTCTTAGTGATCTTTTTCTTTCTTCCTATATGATGTTCTTGATGTCATTCCATAACTCTTCTAATTTTCGATCTTTAGTGTCTAATGCATCAAATCTGTTTTTGAGATGGTCTCTAAATTCAGGTGGTTTATGTTCATGGTCATAGTTGGCTATCATGGACTCGTTTTAATTTTCTTTAGTTTCAGTCTGGACTTGCATATGAGCAACTGATGATCTGTTCCAGTCTGCCCCGACCTTGTTTTAGATGATGAGATGGGGCTTTCCCACTGTCTCTTCTCAAAGATGTAGTAAGTTTGATTTCTGTGTATTCCATCTGGTGCCATCCACATGTAAAATTGTCTTTTATGTTGTTTAAAAAAAACTGTACTTGCAATGAAGATCTATCACAGACAACATTGTACTTCAAGATAGATCTTGCAATGTTCTTTTTGATTATAAATGCTACCTTATTCCTCTTGAATTTGTCACTCCTGGTGTAAGCTACATGGCTGTCAGATTAAAAATGACTAATACCAATCTGTTTTATCTCACCAATGGCTAGAACATTGACCCTTTTGTCTTTTATTTCATTTTTGACAAGTTCTAATTTTCTCAGATTCATACTTTGTACATTCCATTTTCTGATTATTAATGATGTTTGAAGCTTTCTTCTTGTTTTGAATTGAATCAAGCAAATAAGGCCTGAAAGCTTTAGTTCATCCACATCATCATGATCATATCTGAGGAGGCAGCTCTTTCCCGGTAGTATTTTGAGTGCCTTCCAACCTGAGAGGCTTGTTTTCCAGCACTGTATCTGACAGTAATCTGTTGCTAATCATAATGTTTTCAGTGGCTAACCATTCAGAAATTATCTGTCTCTCCTTCTTCCTAGTCTATTTTAGTTTGGAAGCTTCGCTGAAATCTGTCACCATAGGTGACCAGCATCACAGCAGCACGCAAGCCACCACAGTACGGCAAACTGACAGATGAGTGGTGGCACACACATACATGTAGTCAATTCTATAGAAACAAATCATGATATGGAGATACCCCTAAATATTAATAATTATCAATGGACTATAGGATATAGATGATTTAAATTTTTTTGTATGTCTGAGAAGATGTTATGTTAGGCTCTTGGGAATACCTTAACTTTATGGCTTAAGATGATTCCACTAAAGAGTCATATTTTTAGTAAAATTTTGTCCTTTTGTATTATAAAATTATGAATTACTATCCAACTATAATACTAGATTCCTAAATCGACAATATACTAGATACAAAAGGGGAAAAGGCCCCAGAAAGAACATTTTTATTATACCCTTTCTTTGCTAAAACTGACGCATTCATCCTCTAGATTCTTCCTAGCCAAAGTTATTCTTATTTTTATTCACAATTCTTTATCTCTGTCACTAGTTTCACAGTCTACAGCAGGTATGAAACAGCTGGAAGCAAATCAATCACCAGATGCAAGAAGAATGGGCATACAGCGCAGCGCAGCATAGGCACAAATGGCCTTGTAGTAGGAAGGCCCTGTTCCCGTCGGTGCCCGCAGTCATGAGAATGAGCTAACCCATTTAGAAAAGTAGAGATATGACATGACTCTCAGATGACTCCCTTCACAAAGTGATGGAAAATTGAGGTTTTTAAATTTAAAGGCCTCATTTCAATCATCTGGGAAAATTTATGGCAACATAATAATGCAGGAGGTATACTCTACATGCTTGTGTGCAAGACAGAGAGGGAAGAAAAGAACTTTCTTTTTCATCTCTTGAAAAAGGCCTTCTGGATGCTTTGGGGAAGAGCTGTACTGGCTTGCACCCACCTGCCACTCCTCCAGCCAGGGCGGTCTTCTTGACTTTCTGCTGGTCGTCCCAGCGCAGCTCTGAGAACCCGTCCACTTCAACATCGGGTTGCGGGAGGCAATGACCAACCTTCCAGAAGCAGGAGAAATGGTACCAGTGTGGCACTCTTCCGTCAAACAAGGGTGACTATAAGGATGTCAAATCAGAGGGAAACAAATCAGGGATTAAACTCTAACTCCAATTTACTTGAAACCTACATAATCTCAGGCCTCAGCAGCCAGCGAACCTACTAAATCCTCGAAAAACGAAAACCAAATGCATATATCTGCGCCTAAGTCCCAGGAAAAGTTGCCAATAGATGAGACAGCACACTCCATTTCCGCATTCCTTCTCCAGTTCTTTCTAGACAGCGTAGACAATTGCTGCCTGCTTCTCCTGACCCCAGCCTCAGCACATCAAACACCTCAAGGAATGTTGTCAACTTGACAGAACAGAGCTCTTTCTGCGTACACTGTTACACTCCAGTGACATGACTTACTTCCTGGTATAGTGAAATGCACAGAAGACATGCCATCCCATGTCAAGCTCCCACTGCAGCTGACAAGGAAAGGCCAGGCAGCTGGTCTCGTCAGGCCCGGATTCAAAGGGCCTCTGTGGCCCAGAAAGGGCTCTTGAAGTGCCTTTACAGTCAAGAATAATGAGGAGCAAGTCCCAAGATAATGAGCAAGGTAGAAAAAAAAATGTGTCAAGATCACAGCAGACACAGATGTGGGTGGAATGAAGTGACTTCTATGAGGGGAGAATGAAAGAGAACAGTGCAGGGAATGTGGGCCAGAGAGGAAAGACAATAGAATAGAACTCCCTTCCTGCCCCCTGAAGCTGGGCTGTTAGTTTGCTCACTGGCTTTTATTAAGCACAATTTCCCAAGTGCAGGAATTTGGAAGCCCAGTCACATAGAAAGCAAAGGTGGTTTCCTCTCTCACAGTAACTTCCTTTCTTTGATGTTTCACACTTAGATGGTTTCCAACTTACCACTATTAAACTTATCAATGTAACAACATCAGGTTCAAGCTCCGAGGCAGTGACAAAGACCTGAAAGAGTAGCATTTACTGGTCCCTGGATGGTACAAATAGTTTGCACTCAACTGTTAACCTAAATGTTAGCGGTGTGAACCCACCACCCAGCAGTGCCAAAGGACTGCTTCTGTAAAGATCACAGCAAAAAAACCCTAGGAAAAATTCTACTCTTTGGCATATGGGGTCACCTTGATTGGGAGTAGATGTGAAGGCAACAGGTTTTTGTTGTTGTTGTCCCAAGTCATGATAAGCCCACAACCAGGTGGATCACCACCTCCATTTCCCAGATAGAGGCAGCTGGGTTGGATAACTTTGCTTCAGGGTCAGCTAGGCAGAACCTGACAACAAAGTTCAGCTGCCCAGCAGGAAGAATAACCCCAAAACCTATTAAAAAGACACAAATTACTCTAACTGAAGGCATCTCCAGCCCAAACATCTGCTGTTCCAGAACATAAAGCTATGTCATGCATATATAATGAAATATTAAACAGTACCAATAAGTGTAGTGGTTATGAATCGAGCTGTGCACTGCAAGGTCAGCAGTTTGAAACTATCAACTGTTCCGCAGGAGAAAGATGAGGCTTTCTGTTCCCGTAAAAATTTACAGCCTCGGAAACCCTGTATAGGGTCTCTATGAGTCGGAACCAACTATTCGGCACACAACAACAATAAATAACTATTATGCAGAATTTTTAAGATGGAGTTGTAGGGATGGGCAAGCTATTCAGGGAAACAAAAAAAAAAGCAATGGCAATGTATTCCAATTCTCCCTCTTCTAACACATGAGTGTTTTCTTTCTGGCTATAACACTAAAAGCCAGGTTAAGGCTGTGGCCCTCTAAGGACATATCAGCATTAGCCAGGTCACCTGGGTTTGCAGCAGCTTCAGCTTGTCTGGAATGTTCCCTAGCCCCATGCATTTCAGCTGAAACATCCCTTCTTCAAGGTCCCTATGACTCTCTCCCTCCCTCTCACAATGGCTACGAATGAGGCTGTGTAGTTACTTATCAATGTGTGTGTCCTGCACTGGGTCATATACTTCCGGAAGGTAAACTATGCCTGTTTTGCTAGTGTTTGCTCCAGAGAGCACTCAATAAGCGTTTACTGAATATCTCAAGTCTGTCAGGAAGAAAGAATGGAGGCATTCCTGCTGAAGAAAGATAATCTCTTCTAAACAGATGTGGTGGGTGGTCCATCTAACTCTTCCTGTCTTGTTATGCTGGTCTCTACTCAGGTTGTTGTTAAGTGCCATCAAATGGATTCCAACCCATAGCAACCCTGAATAGAGTTTCTGAGGAGCAACTGGTGAGCATGAACCACCGACCTTGCCATTCAAACTGACTTTGCAGTCTAGTGCATTAACCCATTCTTTAGGTTACTCTTGTGCAAACGAGGGGAGTATGGCTCAATGACTCTGGCCTACACCCACATCTAAAACCTTGGTCTTAATATTGTGTCCCCAAATACCAGTATAGTTCTGGGCATCCTAAATGCTGCTCAAATGCAGCATGCTTAGAGGTGTTGTGCTGTAGGATAAGCCATTGTACGAGAACCACAAGGTCGGCAGTTCAAACCCACTAGCTGCTCCTGGGAAACCCTATACAGGGTTGCTATGGGTCACTTAACAACAAGAAGAAAGGACAGCATGATAGATAACTAAACTATCAAGTATTCTGACAGTTCAGAGAACAAACCTATACAAATGGAAAAGAAAGTATTTATAGCCAAGCTTGGAGAAGAATGGCTTCATTCTTTCTGGCTTCTACCTGCTCAGCTAGCAAAGGGACCAACTTTACATACTGTATTAAAACTCAAGTCCACCTCCAATTACAATGATAGGAAAACAATACTTTCTTTTAATGGGGGCATTTCTTTCACCATCAAGCAGGCTGAGGGTGGCCCAGAAAATAAAATTTTATTTGGCAAAGAGTAATTCACACTCAAGTGTAGTTTTCCAAAAGTGCTTCCCAAAGACCCAGGCAGAGCCAACCCTCTCTTCCACAACTGCACGATGCTTGCCTCAACACACTGGCTGTACTGTTTTCGTCTGTCCTTCCCACTAGGAAGGAGCCCTGGTGACGTAGTGGTTATATGCTTGGCTGCTTATCAAAAGGATGGCATTTGAACCCACCAGCTGCTCTGCCAGAAAAACGCGATCTCCACAGAAATCAGAGCCTTAGAAAGCCTGTGGGAGGTGCTACTCAGTCCTATACAGTCACTGTGTCAATGGACACTTGTCAGCAATGGATTTCCCACTAGAACAGAGGCAACCTTGGACATCCCTTTCTCAGTATGGTAGCGTAGTGGTTACGAATCGGACTGCTAACCTCAATTTGAAACTACCAGCTGCTCCGTGGGAGAAAGATGAGGCTTTCTGCTTCCGTAAAGATTTATAGCCTCAGAAACCCTGTAACAGGGTCGCTATGAGTCGGAACCGATTCCACAGCACGTAACAACAACAACGATAAAAATATTTAGAAATCAACTATGGGTAACACACTAACCCATGCTTTAAATGGACTTAAATACTTTAAAACATTAAGCAATTAAGACATGTTAAGTGCCTTTGAGTATGTTCCCACTCATAGAGACCCTGTATAGCGTTTCTGAGGAGCAGCTGGTGGGTTTGAACTGCCAATCTGGTGATTATCGGACCAGTGCTTAGCCTACATGCCACACTAGGACTTCTGAGCCCTGCTTTAGCCATTACTGTAATTTTGTAGTGATGAATGCAAATGAAAATTTGATAAATTAACAACTGTAAAGTGTTACTATTTACCTTCAAGAACTATTTTTGACAAGAATCACAGGTAATGCTTTGCTGCTTACAGTCATACCTGAAGGAAATACTAAATTTCACCTTTGTTGTTGTTAAGTGCCGTCGAGTCAGTTCTGAGCCATAGCAACCCTGTACAGGGTTTCCGAGGGTAGGCTAATGAAAATATAGATGTCAATTCTCTCACCCATTCAAATTCATAAAGTTCTGAGATCTAGTCACCATCCATACCCCAGGTTAAGAACCTCTACAGAATCCTCATACTAGGACAGTAAGCCAAAAACGACACCAAATCCACTGCCAAAAGTTGATCTCAACTTATAACTATCCTATTGTTGTAATTTCCATTGAGTTGGTTAATTTCCATTGAGTTGGTTCCAAACATAGCAACCCTGTACAGGGTTTCTGAGGAGTGGTTGGTGAACTTGAACCGCCGACCTTGTGGTTCAAATGGCTTTGCAGTCCAGCGCATTAACCCACAGCGCCACACCAGGACTCCTATGTTGTTGCTGTTGTTATGTGCTGTGGAGTTGGTTCCGATTCATAGCAACCCTATACAGGGTTTCCGAGGCTGTTAAATCTTTACGGGAGCAGAAAGCCTCATCTTTCTCCCACGGAACAGCTGGTAGTTTTGAACTGCTAACCTTGCGGCCCGATTCGTAACCACTACGCTACCAGAGCTCCTTAGGCCAGAGTTAATGTGTCAGACCGCAAAGCAGTTTGAAATGCAAGGTTGATGGTTCAAGCTCACCAGCTGCTACTTGGAAACCCTATACAGGGTCACTATGGGTTGGAACCGACTCAACAGCAGGCACTTCACAACAACAACAACAACACAGGCCAGAGTGGAGTGCTGGTATGGTGCTGTGGGTTAATGTGCCAGACTGCAAAGTCATTTGAACTGTAAGGTCGGCGGTTCAAACTTACCAGCTGCTACTTGGAAACCCTATATATAGGGTGGCTATGGGTCATAAGTGACTCGACGGCACTTCACAACAACATAAGAATAGAACTGCCCCAGAGTTTTCAAGGTTGCAATCTTTACAGGTTGACCTGCTAACCAGCTAACCACAAGGCCAGGGACTCAAATCCATCAGCCACACCCCTACAGAACATTCCACTGTGTTCTATAAGGTCCTGAGTCAAAGTCAACTGGAAGACAGTGGGTGGGAATCTTTATAGAAGCAGACTGCCATATCTTTCTCTGGTGGAGTAGCTGGTAGGCTCGAACTGACAACAATCTTTCAGTTCCAGGATGAGTGCTTAACCACTGTGTCCCCAGTGCTCTTCATAAGAGCTTGTTGTTGCTAAGTGCCTCCACAGGTTCTGACTCACAGCAACCCTGTATGAATGCAGGGTTTCCTAGTACAGCCTGCGCCACACCAGGCTCCCCATATACTCAGGGTAAAGTTCGAAGTCCATTCCTATTGTTAGACACCATGGAGTCAGCTCCAAGTCATGGTAACAACAGAAACACTGCCAGGGGCTGCACCATCTCCATAACAGCGTGTGGCTCTAACAATGTCCCCTAGTGATGTTAGGAATAGTTTTCACTAATTTTCTAAGTAGTTTGCCAGGCTTTTCTTCCTAGTCTGTCTTAGTTTGGAAACTGCTGAGACCTGTGCACCATGGGTGACCCTAATGGCATTTGAAATACCAGTGGCATAGCTTCCAGCATCACAAAAGCTGCCACAGTATGACTGACTGACGATGGGTGGTGGCTGCCCATGAGGTACACTGGCTGGAAAAAGAACCTGGGAGTATGGGTCTCCTCACAGGAGGCAAGAACTCTACCAACGCTTCATTCAAAGCCACTCCACTCATAACGTGCCCACTGCTGTAAATCCATTCTGCCTCATAGCGACCCTATAGAACAGAGGAGAAGTGCTCAACAGGGTTCCCAAGGCTAAGATATAACTTCAAGTATGGCTCAGTCTACTTCTCTATCTTCTTGCAACCCCTCATCATTTTGTAAGCGACTCCTACTCAAGCTCTCACTCAGCTGGACCTCTTGGCCTCCTCTCCTAGGCACACAGCTCCATCAGGGGAAGCACCTGATCAGGGTGCTTACCAGCCATCTTCTCTTTAACTAATTGGAAGCCAACAAGGGCAGTGTGTCTTTGTGTTCCTTGCCTGGAACTTAGTACGTGCTCAATAAATGTTTACTGGGTAAACCCTGAGGAAGCCAAGATAACAGCCTCAGAACCTGCCATAATATGAAATGAGGAAACCGAAGTACATCTGGCACTAAATACTTCCTTCACAAAAATGTGCTAGCCCCTTCCCCTCTTTATTCCAATCCACTGTTGTCAAATTGATTATGACTCAGGACAGAGCAGAACTACTCCCGAGGATTTTCGGGACCGTAGTCTTTACAGAAGCACACTGCCACATTCTCCTATGGAACAGCTTAATAGGTTCAAATCCCTGGTCTTTTGGTTAACATTCTAGGGTTCCTCTCTGCCAGTTAAGTCCTGAAAATCCAGTGAGGGCTCTCTAATCTTTCTTCATACATGCTGCTGTCTCACTGCAAAGAAGGAAAATGAAGAGCTGCCTTGACACTGAGCACTAAACTGGGGTAAGACAGTTTTAAGTGGAAAGTGGGGAGGACTAGGACCTGTGAGAACCAGAATTACATTGGCAAATTGGAAGGTGGAGGTGGCAGGAACCCCTAGGCCTTAGCAGGAGCCTTAAGACCCACTCCCACACACTTAAAGACACTCTAACACCCCTTGGGCACTGAGGGAGATCCTCAACTGGTCAAAAAGCCCAGAAGACCAACACTCAGAGCCACTCTACTCATAACCTGCCCACTGCTGTCAAATCCATTCTGTCTCACAGCAACCTGTAGAACAGAGAAGTGCTCAAAAGGGTTTCCAAGGTTGTAAATCTATGGGAGCAGACAGCTTCATCTTTCTTCCAAGGAGGGCTGGTGGGTTTGATCCTCCGATCATTTGGTTAGCAGCCCAATGTTTAATCACTGCACTTGTATTCATAAAAAGACAACTATAAATTCATCAAGAGAACATCTGTGAACCTGGGATGTGTGGGGCAAATGTTATTTTGAATCATTTAGGTTAAATAAAGCATATGATTTGTTGACAATAAAACTAATGGTCTTGTCTGTTAACCTTCACTTAATTCACAATAAAAAGTTAAAAAAAAAAAAAAAACAACCCACAGAACGTAAATTAAGCCCAAAGTGAGTGCATCATTTTGCATATAATCAAGATTCAAAACTGTGGGTAAGCAGGAAGTGAAATCACAGTCCAAAATAGATTTAAAACATCCTTCTATACCAGCAGGCACAATCAATGTAGGACAAAAATCTTCTAGCACAAGGTAGGTCAAAATCAGACAAATTTCCAGTCTGAAAATTCTACATACTGTATGATTTCAATCATCCGGCTTTCTGTAAAAGTCAAGCCTACAAGGAGAGAGAAAAGTGATTGCTAGGAGTCAGGGAAAGGAGGAACAGGTGGAGCACAAGATTATTAATCAGTCCTGGTGGGGCGCTGTGTGTTAATGAGCCAGACTACAAAGTCGTTTGTACTGCAAGGTTAGCGGTTCAAGCTCACCAGCTGCTCCTCGGAAACCAAAGGGTCGCTATGGGTCAGAATCGACTAGATGGCACTAACATGATAGTGTAACGGTGGTGCATTTGTCAAAAATCCACAAGATGTATAACAAAGAATGAGCCCTAATGTAAACTGTAAACTCTGTTGTTGTTATGTGCCGTAGAGTCAGTTCTGACTCAGCAACCCCGTACAGGGTTTTCCGAGGCTGTAAATCTTTACAGGAGCAGAAAGCCTAATTTTTCTCCCGTGAAACAGCTGTTAGTTTCTTAGTTTTGAACTGCTGACCGTGAGATTAGCAGCCCGATTCATAACCACTTAGAATAATTTATCAACACTGGTTCATCAATTGCCACAAATATATTACACTTTTGAAAGATGCTATAAAAGGCGCTCTGGTAACATATTGGTTACGAATCAGGATGCTAACCTCAGGGTCAGTAGTTCGAAACTAACAGCTGCTCCGCGGGACAAAGAGGAGGCTTTCTGCTCCTTACAGCCTCGGAAACCCTGCAGAGAGTTGCTATGAGTCGGAACTGACTCCACGGCCCATAACAACATATAGGGAAAACTGTATGCAGGGGGGGGATGGGAGTATATGAAAATGTCTCTGGTTTAATTGTTCTGAAAATCTAAAACGGTTATAAAATGTACTGTCGAGACTGAAAGTGATCCTCTATTTCCCTGGTAGTCTCCTTAAGCCCCATTGGCTACTAATGCCTAAGTCTGAAAGGGTTTCCAAACAGCAGCAGCTGGTGCGATTGAACTGCCAACCTTGTGGTTCACAGTCCAGTGCTGATCCTACAGCGCCTTATCAAAAGTGTATTCTACAATATGTTGTTGTTATGTGCCGTGGAGTCGGTTCCGACTCATAGCGACCCTGTACAGGGTTTCTGAGGCTGTAAATCTTTACGGGAGCAGAAAGCCTCATCTTTCTCCCGCGGAACAGCTGGTAGTTTCGAACTGCTGACCTTTCGGTTCGCAGCCCGAAGACGAAACAAAACAGACTAACGTCTAAAGATCACGCATATTTTTTTCCTAAGCCTATTCGCTGAAACATAAACAATAACTCCTCCACTCCAAAACTGAAATACAAGCATCGCCTTCATTTGAATAAGCAAGCACAAGGTACCACCAACTCCAGATTTCCCGGGGTTTTGCTACACCATCCGGGAGAGTCCCGAGCAGGCCGCACAGCGAAGAGCAGTTTCTACAAAGCCCAGAATGCTGCTCGAGAGGCCGGGGCCCAACCCCCTGCTTAGGGCAAATCCGCCACCTGAATCCTCCCCCAACCCTTCCCTTCAACAGTTTCCCTAGCCGGGGGCGACTGGAGGTGGGGGAGATAGGTCTGTGCTCCTAGGGAGGGGCTATGCCCGGCACTCGCTCCCGCCGCTCCATACAAAGCGGCCCGAGCTCGAAGCTTCCCTGCCCGCACCTGCACCATGATAGCCATCCGGAGCGAGTCCTTGGGGATGTTCTCCTTGCATTTCTTGCAGGAGGCGCGCCCGCTCTTGGCGTACTCGGCCCGATAGAGCTTATCCGAGGACTCCGCCATCCTCCTCTTGCCGCTGTTGCTCCAAGAGCCAGACGCCGAGACCTAAAGACACACTACAGCCGTTTAGTTCACTACCCCAAACGCGCCGGCCCGCTCCCCGCTGGCGCCCCAGGGCCCAAAGTCGCCGCTACTGCCGCTGAGCACGCCGCGCCGACCACCCCGGATAGATTGCTGATGCCTTGCCGCGGGAACGCCCCTGGCGTCTGCGCTCGTGGGCGGGGCCGAAGACACGGGCGGGGCCTCCTAGGCGCCCAAAGCGTCGTTTTTGGGTTGATACCCCGAGAAAGCTAGTATGGAGGGTCAAACTGTGTTGTGCTCCTTTAAGTCGTCTCTTCTTCAATTATTTTGCCCCCTAAGAAAGATTACTTGTTGTTACTTCTTTAATTCTACCGCCCTACTCCTTTGATCTGGAGTCCTGGTGTGGAGTAACCGCAGGATCAAGCGGTTCTCAAACTCACCTACTGCTCCTCGGAAACCCTATACTGTGTCGAAATGAGTCAGAACCGATTCGATAGCACTTAACAACTCTTTGATCTAAAGTTAAGGTTAAGGTTATATCTAGGTTTAGGCTTAGAAATACATTTAGGGTTAAGGTTAAAGTTGGATTTAGTTCTAGAACTAAGGTTAGGGACAATTAGCGTTAGGATTGTGGTACGGTTAGGATTGGGGGAAATAAATTTAAATTTAGGTTTAGGATTTGGGTTCGAAGCAGTTTTGGTTAACACTAGTTCTGGGGTAAGGATTAGATCTAAACCGAAAAAACCCCCATCTCCATGGAGTCGATTCCAATTCATAGCTTAATGGTAGGGTTATTTCTCAGGTTAGGATTAAGGATAGTGTTTTTGGGCCTGTAACTGACTCTGGAGAAAGCCAGTATTCACGATGCCAGTTTTTCGAGAAAGTGAAATCCACATTTATTTGTGGGCAGGCGAGGAACCCAGAGGTATTTCCTCTAAACTTGGGCTGTCGCAGGATACAATTTATAGGATTTTTAAGGGAGGAGAGGTATACACCTACATATCATGGAGACAAACTAGTGTATAGGGATCAGAGGTAGAGTGATTGCACTCACAGCAAACATGGGTTTTCATGTGCCCCATGTTCAAAGAATGGCTGCCTTTGCATGCTCTGCGGGGTGGATTTCTCGGGAATATGTCATAAATTCATCTATCTGATACACTGGGTGGCTCTGCACAAGTATCAGAAGTGAAATCTGGCGGCACCGCTTTAGACTGGTGGTGATTGGTGGTCCTGAAACACAACTTTAAGGAAGTTGGTTTTCCTTTCTTGAGCTAGGGCCAGAGGAAGAAGTGGGGGCAGGGGCTGCGAGACCTCAGGACAGTTAATTTGCATTATTAGGAGCAGAGTGGGGGCCAGGCTACTACAAGGAATCCTAGTCCCTACTTTGATTGTTAAGTGCCTTGCTTGTAGACTTGCTTCTGACTCATAGTGACCCTAATCAGTATTTAGCACCCATCTCAAGGACTAATAAGTTTTTCAAACTCATAGTGACCCTATGTAGGGTTTCCGAGAAGCTGGTGAGTTTGAACCGCTGACCTTTCGGTTCACACCAACCAGTGCTTATCCTACAACGCCACACCAGGACTCTAGTCCCAGCTGTTAGCTGGAAGGAATTTCAACTCCTTTTAATTAAATAGAAGGAATGTCAGGTCCTTGCCTGTTGGCTGGAAAGAATTCCAGTTCTCCGATTTGACCTCCTTATAATTTCCTCCTCTTGTTATTTTTTCCAAGCATGGGAAACAGGGTGACAACTGGTCTTAACTACTTCGTGCTGAACAGGAGTGTTTTTGATGAAGCAGTTTGGTGTTATTTTATAGTTTCTCAAGGGGGAAACCTGGGTTTTCAGACCTCACTATTAGTAGTGGATGGGGACTTAAGTAGGCTACCTGGAAAATAGAACATGGAAGACAGTATGGGAGGCAGTTAAAGCAGAGTACAGAGGATCGGTAAGAATAAGGACTTGAGCCACTTACAGTTGGGAAACCATGATGTTATCCAGGAGAAGTCAGGACTTTGGGCTTGAGGGCTTTCTCAATTGTTGCTCAATCCTGTTGTGATTTTAGCACTATTGATTTCTTCTTGATTTTGGGCCTGTTTTATGGACATAAAAACAGGTAGCATTTAAAAATATACAAACTCCCCCATGTGAGGCTAGCATTATGACTAACGCATTTCTGTTTTGGAGAGCTACTGATATCACAAGGAGCTCTGGCAGCGTAGTGGGTTACGAGTCAGGCTGCTAACTGAAAGTTCTGCAGTTCAAATCTACCAGCCACTCTGTGGGAGAAAGATGAGGCTCCCATTAAGATTTACAATCTTGGAAGCCCTATAACAGGGTCACTATGAGTTGGAACTGACTTCATGGCATATCACCAACACCAACACCACTGATGCCATGGAGTGAGTCTATTTCTGTGGTAAGACCTCCTCTCAACTTTGTGATACTAACTTTGTAATACTTTGATTCTAACTCAATCAAAAGGTCTTTGGTGTTGTTAAGGGCTGTCCAGTTAAGTGCCACCAAGTGGATGGTACCACAGACCTTGAGGTTTGAACTGACCTTGCAGTCCAGCACTTCAACCCACAGAGCCACACCAGGACTCTGGGAAATAGTGGCGGTCTTACACTGAGGCTGAGATGTCGGCTAAGAGCAGTTTATGGGTAGTGTTGCAAGTTAGACACCAAGGAGCATTCTGATTATGAAGCTGAAACTAAGGGGAGAGGTCATTAGTGCTAACCTTGACCTGGACATTCCTTTAGGTTAATCTGTATTCAGCACCCATCTTGAGGACAATTATGTTGTTCCAACTCATAGTGACCCTATATAGGGTTTCCGAGGGGTGGCTAGTGGGTTTGAACCGCTGACCTTGTGGTTCAAACCAAACTTGTAGTCTTGTGCTTATTCTACAGCACCACACCAGGACTTCTAACCTTGACTGGTACTTTCCTTTAGGTTCGTCAGTATTTAGCAGCCACCCTGAGGTGTGGCACTGTAGCACTGGACCACAAGTTCAGTTTGAACTGCAAGGTGGGAGGATCAAACTCACCAGCTGATCTTAGGAACCAACTCAACAGCACTTAACAACAATAGCAATGGAGAACTACTATAGGAGTAAAGAAGTTCCCCTGAAGGATCAGTACAACTTGAGATAAACAGAACAATGAAGAAGTTTCTCAAAGTCCTCAAACCTCTACCCCATGCCTAAAGTCACTATAAATTCTCTTCCCTTTCTCCTCTGGGAGGCAGTCTTTGGAGAACAGTCCCTCTTGAACCTTGCTTGCATTACCATACCCGTGTCTCCCTGTAACTGGCTTTTCTCTTGGCAGGCAGCATGAGCTGCCACTGTGCGGTGGCAAGTAGATCTTAAAATTGGTTAAGTCATGGAAGTGAGACTTTTATTGGAGTCAATTAGGAAGGTCCCTTGACTTTCTAACTTGTGGGAGTGCTCTAAAGTTATGACGGTAATAGCCTTGACCCCCAGGAGCTGGCTAATGAGAGCATATTCAGCAATCAATTAATTTAAGCTTGTGACATTGGTCACCTGTTAGTGCAAGTGGGATAGGGTATTGAATTCCCACCCTGCTCTTAATACAACTACTGACAGAGGGGTGGGGAGAAAATACATCTTGATTTTTAGGAACAAGTAAACTTATTAAGCATAGTAGGGAGGACACACATTATTAGCATAAGAAGTAAATATAGATATCTCTGGTGTGGTGCTGTAGTATAAGCACTGGACTGCTAATCACAAGGTTGGTGGTGCTCAAACCCACCAGGTGCTCCTCCGGAGCCCTGTACAGGGTTGCTATGAGTCAGAATAAGGAACTCTGATAGCATAGTGGTTACGAATCGAGCTGCTAACTTCAGGGTCAGCAGTTTGAAACTACCAGCTGTTCCGCAGGAGAAAGATGAGGCTTTCTGCTCCCATAAAGATTTACAGTCTCGGAAACCCTGTACAGGGTCGCTATGAGTCGGAACCGACTCCACGGCCCATAACAACAGCAACAACTGCTACTAGAAGCCTTTCATATTTGAAATAAGGCAACAGGCAGAAACTGTAACCAAGTTAAAATGGTTTCTTGACAATCCTTAATCAGTTTCCTGTAGGATATGCCTTTTTTTTTTTTTTTCAGTCTTTTTGGATAACTGGTCTCCAAGATGCATGTTGTTGCTGTTGTTGTTAAGTGCTATCGAGTCAGTTCCGACTCGTAACAACCCTGTGGAGGGTTTCTGCATGTTGTCTTCACTTTATTCCTGAGTCCAGAGATTTGTACTGTCTATGCTATAAAGGCTCCTGCATTATCACTTTGAATTGATATAGGTAGTCCAAATCATGCATAGTCTCTAAGCAGGGCTTAACTCTTTCAGTACAGCCAGGAAACGCCTCTACCCAGTTAGTGAAAGTATCTATGAAAACTAGTAAGCACTTGACTCCACAAGTTATTGGGTACTATAGAATCGGTTCCATTTCAGGGATCCTGTATAGGTTTTCCAAGTCTGTGAATCTTTATGGGAGAAGAAAGCCTCATCTTTATCCTTCAGAGTGACTGGTGGATTTAAACTGTGGACTTTGCAGTTAGCAGTCCAGTGTAAGTTGTTGTTGTTGTTAGGTGCCATCGCTCATAGCGACCCTATGCACAACCAAACGAAACACTGCCCGGTCCTGAGCCAACCTCATAATTGTTGCCAAACTTGAGCCCATTTTTGGCCACTTTGCCAATCCATCTCGCTGGGGGTCTTCCTCTTTCTCTGACCCTCCACCTTACCAAACATGATATCCTTCTCCAGCGACTGGTCTCTCCTGACAATGTGTCCAAAGTATGAGAGACGAAGTTTGGCCATCTTGACCTCTTAGGAGCACTCTGGCTGCACTTCTTCCAACACACATCTGTTAATTCTTTTGGCAGCCCCATGGCACTTTCAATATTCTCCTCCAACACCATAACTTAAAGCATCAATTCTTCTATGGTCTTCCTTATTCACTGTCCAGCTTTTGCATGCATATGAGGTTATTGAAAATACCATGGCTTGGTTCAGGTACACTTTAGTCCTAAAGCTGACATCTTTGCTCTTCAACACTTTAAAAAGGTCTTGTGCAGCAGATTTGCCTAATGCAATAAGTCCTTTGATCTCTTGACTGCTGCTTCCCTGAGTGTTGATAGTTGATCCAAGAAGAATGAAGTCCTTGACAACTTCAATCTTTTCTCCATTGATAAGAATGTTGTTTCTTGGTCTAGTGATGAGGATTTTTGTTTTCTTGACATTGAGATGTAATCCATAGTGAAGACTGTGCTCTTTGATCTTCATCAGTAAATATTTTAAGTCCTCTTCACTTTCAGCAAGCAAGGTTGTATCATCTGCATATCGCAGGTTGTTAATGAGTCTTGCTCCAATCTTGACAAGTAGTAGGGGCCTAACTGTGAAATTTGTCTGCCAGTCTTCTCCTCCTCATGCCTGAACTCCCATGGTCACGACTGGTAGCCCTGGTTTGGGGTTGTTCTAGGCACAGATCATGCACTGCTGAGTTACTGATAGTTGTATAGTTTGGGTCCTGTGATAATTTTCGTAGACAGCTTGCCACGGTATCCTCAGGTCAAGGATGGTAAACCAGGCACAATCTACTGGAATGGATACTAACAGGGTATATGGGTTAGGTACCACAAGGTCTTTGACTAGTTTATCTGGTTTATGGCTCTTAAATTCTGTACAAATCGAAATCCTCTAGTCCCAGGTTTCTTAACAGGTAGTATAGGGGCTTGGGTACTACAGGATAAGAACTGGATTGCTAACCACAAGGTGAGCAGTTCAAACCTACCAGCCACTCTGCTTGAGACTTACTGCTCCCATAAAGATTTACAACCTCGGAAAAAATGTACAGGATCGCTATGAGTCAGAACCAACTCCACAGCGTCTAAGAACCATCACCACCATCACCACATGGTAGTGGGTTTGTTTTTTTATAGGGGTGCTGAAGGGTGACTGATACAGTCAAATTAATCCATGTGCCAGAAAAATTTTGACTTGGAGTCTGATTCTTTGTCCTTGACTTTTTATTTCAAGGCTAGTGTCATAGATTTGGGGCTCGTGTACTGGGCTTTAGATGTACCAGAACTGGTTGTACAGATGTTGCTTTTCCTAGAACTCTGGAGGTCCAGACTTCAGATTTTCATGTTTTAAAATCTTCTCAGAGGGGAGAACAAACAAGATGGCAGATCGGGTGGATGTATAGCAGAGAGCTCCGCCAACAATAACACAGAATACCCGACCAAGCAGGCTCAGGGGATGGTCCCAGAACTCTGAACCACA
>NW_006408679.1:2459171-2482776 GCF_000296735.1 Chrysochloris asiatica | reverse complement strand
CCTTAAATTAAAAAAAAAAAAAAAAAAATCTTCTCAGAAGCTACGATTGACCAGCTGCCAGGTATAACGGTGCTGCTTGCACTGCCCAGCCTTGGTCCCATGTCATCTCCAACTGTGGTTTGTCCTGAGTAAAAGTCACCTGAGAATTGAATTTGTTTAGTATGTGGCACTGTGGGTTAATGCACTGGAGTGCAAAGTCAGGTTGAACCATAAGGTCTGCAGTTCAAGCTCACCAGTCGCTCCTTAGAAACCCTATACAGGGTGGCTATGGGTCAGAACTGACTCAATGGCACCTAACAACAACAACAGTCTGTACCCAACAATGGGGTAGGACACTTAGGAAACTGAGAAATGGTTGTTCCTCTTAAGTCACAGTGTTAGGTTTGGAGGAAATATTGATGGTAGGCTTGTTCTGAGACTCTAGTTACTGTAAAAGGGGCTACTTACAGTTTCTATCAAAAAGTGTATTAATTGACCTTAAGGTAGGGAGCTTTGGAAAGAGTTACTAGGAAAGCAAAGGTTTTGTCCTAAGGATAGGGGGTTTATTTGATTCTCTACTATATCCCTGGAGTCCTGGTGTGGTGCTATGGGTTAATGTGCCAGACTGCAAAGCCATTTGAACTGCAAAGTCGGTGGTTCAAGCTCACCAGCTGTTCCATGGAAGCCCTATACAGGGTCGCTATGGGTTGGAACTGACTCGATGGCACTAACAACAACAACTATCTCCCCAGTGCCTAGTCCAGTGCCTGGGACATATACAATAGACATTTAATAAATGTTCATTGAGTGGATTCTTAGTGGTGAATAATTTCTAAGAACTAGTCCCACAGCCCCCTGGTGAAACTCTCTGAGCAGCTATGTTGGGTCCAGGTGAGGCTTGCTGCTTTACCTCTCCACCTCTCCCTGAGACAGGGTGCCTAGGGAGCCTCTTGGAAGGTGAACACATTCATCCTAAAACCTTACCCATTGGATAGTCTGTTTACTGTAAACAGACTACCCATTAAATTTCTGTATTTTAAGATGTTTTACAGGCTAACTTATTTTTACCCACCATGAAGGACCACTAATGACCTTTCCTTGATGGCAGAGGAGGATACCAATCCCTGGGAGGGGCTGAACAGGAGTTCAACATCCCAGATTTACAACATCCCAGAATAATTTTGGCCTGCTCCTACCTGAGACCTTTGTGGTAGAATCCATCTGATTTGCATTAAGCCCTCCTGATCTCTGCTTGCAAGCCTCTTTCCTGTAATAAACCTCTGCTCTTTTGGAAACCCTGCGCACCTGACTATTCTTAATCAGTAAAAGGCAAGAGCCCTCACTTGTAGGGCGTAGGTGCAATTAACAAGGTAGTAGCCTCTTTAATTTTAACTACACCAGGGCTCTTTATGGAGTCCTGGTGTGGCGCTGTAGGTTAATGCGTCAGGCTGCAAAGCCATTTGAACTTCAAGGTCGGCGGTTCCAGCTCACCAGCTGCTCCTCAGAAACCCTATACAGGGTCGCTATGGGTAGGAATTGACTCGACAACACTTAACAACAATAACAAGGGCTCTTTATGGGAGGCAGGGATAGTTGGCAGTGGACCCCTGGGCTCTGTCATTCTTGATCTCAGTCTTTGACGGGGAGCATCTGGTGAACCTCTTTGCTAGGAGGCCTTTCTGGCATCTCTGAGACCAGCGGATTGGGGTACTCAGCTTCCAGTGACCTTCTAGCTTTCAATAAGCACACTGTCTAACTCAGGCTTTACCAGTCAGGTAACCTCCTTCTAGGAACTAGTGGGTGAGGATCCAGGGGATTTGTCAAGGTTGCTGCCAGTCCGAATCATGTGCTGTTTTCTCTCTTTTTTTCTTCTATTCCTGGTCCCGATGAATGAAAACTATCTGAACCAATCGAGACGTGTTCATTTCTAACTCGTTTTCTAACTTAAAAAAAAAAAAAAGCTTTTGCCTGGTATCACGTGCACTCTGGCTAATGAAGGGTAGGATCTTCTGGGTTAATAGCATATTTCTGGTAGGCTTTCCTGAGTCTCTGGAAAAAAGCAGATTTTTCCTCTAGTCCCTGCTGCACTTCCTAGATTTTATTTAAGAGTTTTAGGTTTGGAAATTACATGTTTTAACCTGTTAATGATTCACCCCCTGTCGTGTTGCAAATAGGTTAATTCTTGGGGCTTATGTAGGTCCCATTCTGATCCGTAGTGAAGGAGTCTTGGTGTAACGCTGTAGATAAGCACTGGTCGATTTGAATAGTAAGGCGGAGGTTCAAACCCAATCCTATACACGGTTGCTCTGAGTAGGAACTAACTCCACGGCAATTAACAACTGATAAGTAGCATGGATGACTACTTCTGCTTCCCACCAGATGGGGTTGCCCTTGTTACATGGAGTGTGTCTGGCTTTTTCAAGGATTATTTTTTGTTTCTCTGGAATGAGTAAGCCCTGGAGGAGTGCCTGAATATCTGCCCAAGTAGCCTGATGAGTATCATAAATGTATTCGGAACATTTGGGAAGGGTCGTTTCAGTACCCTGGCGGGGATGCCTTTTAATTTAATACTTAAGGAGCAGTAAATGGTTGATAAATACAAGAACAAATTGTGGATATTCTTTCTGTTTTTACTCTAGCTGGGATCTGGAGAAGAGGGTACTACTAGTGCCCTGGTCCCGAGCACGAATCTCTCTATCCCAATTGAGCACCACTTTGAATGTGAAACCCGGAGATTGTTTCTTGCAAATTAGAGTAGAGGTCTGTCTGAATGCACATGTTACTTTTCTCCCACTAGATGGCGCAAGTACCGAGGCAGTGGAATCTAGAGAGGGCAGCTTCCCTTTGGTATTTTATTGCTTACTACACACATGGATTGAGCTGAAGGGGGAAGTTGGAGAGGAAGTGCTAAAGTTGGATCCAGGAGGGGCTCAAAGGTGGCTTAGTTTCTTCGCTTGGGAGTACCTTCTCTGTGAACCCTGGCTTTTCTTTCTCTTCAAAGGGTCTTTGTGGAGTCCTCGTGTGGCGCAGAAGGATAATGCACTGGATTGCAAGGTTGGTTGGTGATTCAAACTCACCAGCTACTCCTCGGAAACCCTATACAGGGTCACTATGAATCTTGACCGACTTGACGGCACTTAATAACAACAATATTTGATATAAAACCAGAGAAGACTGCACATATGGGACTTCATTGCACGTTTCCTCCCCTTTACAGAACAAAATAATCTGTAAAATGGTTTTGTAGTTCAGAAATCTGTTTACAGGCCAACTTTCCCCGTCCCTAAAGAATATTGGGTCCAGGCTTGATTGCAATATTAAACCATAAATTTATTTTTCATAGTTTCATAACTGAACTGTTTCCACTTTTTAAGAATGCATCCTAGTGGGGAACGCTCCAGTATTGAAAGTGAGTACCCATGATGTTATTTGGACAAAACACAAAAACCATAATGCCTTATAATACAGAAAACCCCATACATCCATCTAATAACAAGGATTTTCACAAAATAGACAACATGTCACACAGCTATCTCAAGACACGATGCCAGCAAACTTAGTTCCAGACTAGAAAAGTCGTCAAACCAGCCAATTTGTCTTTTACTTAGAAAGTCACCAGGCCAGATCCTGAAGTCTTGAAATACCTTGGATTCCTTTGGCCCTCTCCAGGGTGTTGTGGGAGGTGTCTCAACCTTCCAGCTCATTCCCCTGGCTTCCTCAGGGTAGTGGATCCTTTCACTTACTCTGTGGTCATCTCAGACCAGACTGATTTTAGGCTCTCAAAGAAAAGTTTTCATTTCCAGCAGCAGACTCCACTGACAGTGCCCAAATCAGTCAAGATTTGTACCCAAGATGGGGGTGTGGGGTAAAGGGTGAGCATGTGGCCAGGGCCCCACAGGTACTTGGCAAACAGTCTGGAAAGATCTTCGTCTCTTGACTGGCTAGCTAAGATTGTTAGCAGGTTCAAGAGGGCCAGTGCCCAGAGTGTGGGGAGGCAACATTCAAAACTCCAGTTTTTGAAAAAGTGAAAACCATATGTATTTGTGAGCAGCAAGTGAGGGACTCAAAGGTATTGATTTGCTCTAAACCTGAGTCACCTGCCTCAAGCAGGCTACAATTTATAGGATTTTTTTTAAAGCTAAGGGGCAGTTTATATTTAGATACAGCATCGAGATATACTAGTGCATAGGGATCAGGGGTGGAGTGGTTGCCCCTGCAGTGAACATGGGTTTTCATGTGCCCCATGTTAAAAAAATGGCAGCCTTAGCGTGCTCTGTGGGGTAGATTTCCCGGAAATAGGTTATACATTCATGTGTCTGATATGCTGGGTTGGTTTGAGCAAGTATCAAAAGTGAAATCTGGCAGGTACCGGTTTAGGCCCGTGGTGATTGGTTGTCCTGAAACACAACTTTAAGGAAGGTTGTTTGCATATCTTGAGTTAGGGGCAGAGAAGGTGGGGCGGGCCCTGGTTTTAGGACAGTTAATTTGCATCATCTCCATAAGAGCAAAGTGGAGGACCAGGCAACTAGAAGGAATTCTAGTCCCTGCTGTTAGCTGGAAGGAATTTCAACTCCTATTAATTAAACGGAAGGAATGTCAGCTGTTTGCCTGTTGATTGGAAAGAATTCCAGTTCTTTGGTTTTGTGGCTCTGTAGGATAAACACTGGACCACAAAAGGCCGTTCACACTCACTAGCCACTTCTGGGTCGGAAACCCTATACAATACAGGGTTGCTTGCGTCAGAACCAACTCAAAGCACTTAACAACAACAAAAGCAGGTTTAGGAGTAGGGTCCTTTTGTGATTGACTTATTTCAATCAGCATAATGTCCTGTTTTATCTATGTTATTACATGTTTTGCTGATTATTATTCTTTTACAATGGGGGAGCATTCCACTGCTAGATGTGCCATTGTTGATCCATTAATGGGCACTTAGATTGCTTCCATCTTTTTGCTATTTGTGAATAATGTGATGAACATGGCTGGAATATATACCCAGTAGGGATTGCTGGATCATATGATATTTCTATTTCTAAATTTTTAAGGATGCACCATACTGTTTTCCAAGTGGTTGCACCATTTTACAGTCCCACCAGCGGTGTATGAGGGGTGAGATACAGCCTTGAGACTCGCGTCAAGGATTAAAAACCCAAGTGGACTGCCCACTTGGTGTGCTTCCTGGCCTGTTCCTGTATGTATGGCTATGCACATGCACCCTCTTGCAGGAGTAAATTTTGCTTTGCCAAGGTAATTTAGTCTCACCAAGTGTCTTTTATGCGACATTGGGATTCATTTCTAACAACAGCACTTAACAACAACAATGGCTAATAATTGCAAGCATTTCTTCATGTGTTTGTTTGCCATCTGAATGTCTTCTTTGGTTGAGTGTCTTCATAGCCTCTGCTTGCCCATTTGTAAAAACTAGATCCTGTGTTTTTTTGTTATTGAGATGTTAGTTTTCTATAAATTTGAGAGATTAGTTCCTTATCTGACTGTCATTGCCAAACATTTTTTTCTAGTCTGTAGGTTCTCTTTTTACTCTTTCAGAAAAGTCTTTCGATGTACATTCATGTTTAATTATCAGGAGGTTGCAGTTTTCTAGTTTATCTTCTGTTTGTGCATTTTTTGTTACTCAGTGGAATATATTAAGGCCCCCGAGTTTGCCTCTAATTTTTCTTTGATGACATTTATAGTTTTAGCTTTTAAATTTAGGTCTTTGATCTGTTGTGTATTACTTGTTGTGATAGGGGTATGGTCTGCTTCCAATTTATTGCTAATTCAGGCAAAACTTGCTTGCTTTATGCTGGGTCAGGATCTTGTATCTGGCTTGTACTCTAATCTGTGGTTCTTTGGACTTGAACCAGTGGCCTCTTCTATTATCTGCCTATCTAGCGAGCTCTCAGCAGCCTGCCTGCTCACCTGTCTTCTGACCCCGATTTAGAACTGGGTTCATCTGACCCAGATTTGAAACTCTTCCACCTCTAATTGTGAGTCATTCCCTTGATATAAACATCTCTTTATATATATACATATTTAAGCTTCACTGGTTTTGTTTTTCTAGAGAACCCAGCCTAATACACTTGGTACTGAAAGTGGTGGTGGTTGTTGTGTTGTCGAGATGGTTCTGAATCATAGTGACCCTGTATAGGGTTTCAGAGGATCGGGTGGTGAGTTTGAACTGCCAAGCTTGTGGTCCAGTGCTTATCCTACAGCACCTCAGAGAGACAAATTCAGAAGGATGAGATTTCTAATTGATTCTCAAGTCTGACTAATTAATGTTCAAGGCACCAAAACTCTGCCTTTACTAGTAAAGAAGGGGGGTGAGGAGGGTGCTGATAATCCGTGGCATGAGGTAGCAATTGTTGCTGTTACGTGCTACCATTACGTGTTACTCAGAGTGACCCTATGCATAACTGACCTAAACGCTGCCCCGTCTTGCACCAGTCTCACAATTGTTGTTATGCCCGAGCCCATTGTTGCTACCATTGTGCCAATCCGTCTTTTTGGGGGTCTCCCTCTTTTTCTCTGACCCTCCACTTTACCAAATATGATATCCTTCTCCAGTGACTGGTCCTTCTGACAATATGCGCAAAGTATGAGATACGAAGTCTGGCCATCCTGGCTTCCAAGGAGCATTCTGGCTGTACTTCTTCCAACACAGATCTGTTTGTTCTTTTGGTAGTCTATGGTACATTTTAAAAAAAAAATGTTTTATTGTGAATTATGTGATACTATACATGGGAGAACATTAGCTTTACATTCATCATATCATATATTGTTTCATTGCCGTGGTTACAATCTCCTCCATGCATCATCAACCAAACAAAGTGTATACTCTGCAAGCCTTCCCCCTGGTCGTCAGCACACAGGCCCTCTCTCTCTCTGGGTCTAGAGTCCCCAGCCATTCCCTCTCTCCACATCATTGTCTCTGCCTCCATCTCTGACATCACTGCTTCTCTGGGTAGGGTCCCACATTCTGCTCTTCTCCTTGATGGTCCCGGGGACCTCCACTCCTGGACTGCAAAGTCACCATGGCACTTTTAATATTCTCTTCCAACCATAACTCAAATGCATCAATTCTTCTATGGTCTTTTTATTCACTATCCAACTTTCACATGCATATGAGGTTATTGAAAACACCATGGCTTGGATTAGGTGCACCTTAGTCCTCAAACTGACATCTTTGCTCTTCAACACTTTAAAGAGGTCTTGTGCATCAGATTTGCCTAATGCAATACATTGTTTGATTTCTTGACTGCTGCTTCCATGAGTGCTGATGGTTGCTCTGAACAAAATGAAGTTTTTGTCAACTTCAATCTTTTCTCCATTTATGTGGATGTAATTTATTGGTCCAGTGGTGAGGATTTTTGTTTTCTTTACATTGAGGTGCAACCCATACTGAAGGCCATGGTCTTTGATCTTCATCAGTAAGTATTTCAAGTCCTTGTCACTTTCAGCAAGCAAGACTGTATCATCTGCATATTGTAGGTTTTTAATGACTATTCCTCCAATCCTGATGTCATGTTTTGGTTCGTATGATCCAGCTTCTCGAATTATATGCTCAGCATCCAGATTGAATACATATGGTGAAAGACTACTACCCTGGAGCACCTCTCCTAATTAAAAAAAACCATTCAGTGTTTCCTTGTTCTGTTCAAACTGCCTCTTGGTCTTTGTACAGGTTCCTCATGAGCATAATTCAGTGTTCTGGAATTTGTATTCTCCACAATGTTGTCCATAGCTTGTCATGATCCACACAATCAAAAGCCTTTGTGTAGTCAGTAAAGCACAGGTAAACATCTTTCTGGTATTCTCTGATTTAAGCCAAGATCCATCTAATGCCAGTAGTGATAGTACTCATTCCATGTTCTCTTCTGAATCTAGCTTGAACCTCTGGAAGTTCTCTGTCAATGCATGGTTGCAGCCGTTTTGAGATCACCTTTAGTAAAACTTTACACATATGATTTATCAATGATATTGTCCAATGATTTCCGCATTCCATTGGATCACCTCTCTTTGGAATGGATACAAATATGAATCTCTTTCAGTCAGTTGGCCAGGTAGTTGTTTTCCAAATTTCTTGGCATAGATGAGTGAGTGCCTCCAGTGCTTCATCAGTTTTTTGAAAGATTTCAATTTGTATTCTATCAATTCCTGGTGTCTTGTTCTTTACCCATGCCTTCAATGCACCTTGGTCTTCTTTCTTCGTGTCATTGGCTCTTGATCATATGCTTGAAATAGTTGAACATTGACAATTTCTTTTTGGTACAGTGACTGTGTATTCCTTCCATCTTCTTTTGATGCTTTCTGAATCATTTAATATTTTCCCCATAGAATCCTTCAGTATTTCAAGTCGAGGCTTGAAGTTTTCCTTCAATTCCCTCAGCTTGTTAAATGCCCCAGGTGTTTTTTCCTTTAGGTTTTCCAACTCCAGGTCTTTGTACATTTTTTTATAATATTTGACTTTGTCTTCTCAAACTACTCTTTGAAAATTTCTGTTTAGCTCTTTTACCTCCTCATTTCTTTCATTTGCTTTAGCATCTCTACACTGGAGAGCAAATTTCAGTCTCTTCTGACATCCATTTTGGTCTTTTCCTTCTTTCATGTCTTCTTAAATGGCCTTTTGCTTTCTTCCTGTATGATGTTCTTCACGTCATACCACAACTCTTCTGGAGTTCAGTCTTCAGTGTCAAATGCATCAAATCTGTTCTTGAGATGATCTCTAAATTCAGGTGGGATATACTCAAGGTCATATTTTGCCTGTTGTGTACTTGTTTTAATTTTCTTCAGTTTTAGCCTGAAGTTACATATGAGCAATTGATGGTATGTTCCACAGTCTGCCCCTGGCATTGATTTGGCTGATGATATGGAGCTTTTCCACCGTCTCCTTCCACAGATGTAGTCAATTTGATTTCTGTGTATTCCATCATGAGGTCCAAGTGTACAGTTGTCTTTTATGTTGTTTAAAAAAAAAAGTGTTTGCAACGAAGTCATTGGTCTTGCAAAATCCAATCATGTGATCTTCAGCATTGTTTCTATCACTAAGGCCATATTTTCCAACTACTGATCCTTCTTCTTTATTTCCAACCTTTGCATGCAAATCACCAGTAATTATTAATGCATTCTGAGTGCATGTTTAATGAATTTCAGACTGAAGAAGTTGGTAGAATTCTTCAATTTCATCATCGTTGGCTTTAGTGGTTGCTGCATACATTTGAGCAATACTGATGTTAACTGGTCTTCCTTGTAGGCAGCAATAATACTCCACAAAATATTACCAAGACCTTATACAAAAACTAAGTCAACATGGATTAAAGACCTAAATGTGAACCCCAGAATTATGAAGGCCATCAATGGAAATATAGGGACAAATGTGAGAACACTAATTCAGGGAATACACAGATTACAAAACATTTTGAAAACCACACAAACAAAAGTAGACAAAATAGATGATTGGAACATACTAAAAATTAAAAACTTACATGCATCAAAAAACTTCACCAGAAGAGTAAAAAGGGAACCCACAGAATGGGAAAAAATCTTTTGCAATGACACATCAGACAAGGAACTTAGTTCTAAAATATACAGGAAACTACAACACTCTACAAGAAAAAGACAAATAACCCAATTAAAAAATGGGCACAGGACATGAAAAGACACTTCATCAAGGAGGAGATCCAGGCAGCCAACAAACCTATGAAGAAATGTTCAGACAACATCCAGGACAGCAGGAACTCCATCTAGGACCAGGTACCTCCCTTTCCATAAGCTCTTTGGTGGACAGATAGTGTCAACTTATATTGGGTGACCTGTCCCCCACAGTTTTCTCCTCTCTGGGCCCTATCTTAGCCATTAGAGAGATGCAAATCAAAAACAATAATGAGATATCATCTCACACCAGCAATAACAGAAAAGATAAAAAAAGTAGAGGACAATAAATGCTGGTGGGGATATGGAGAGACTGGGACTCTCCTGCATTGCTGGTGGGATTGCAAAATGGTCCAACCTCTCTGGAAAGCAATATGGCACTTACTCAGAAGGTTGGAAATAGAAATACCTTATGATCCAGCATTTCCTCTACTTGGTATTTACCCACAAGAAATACGAGCCATTACACGAGTAGATATCTGCACACCAATGTTCATAGCAGCACTATTTACAATAGCAAAATGATGGATACAGCCTAAGTGTCCATCAACTGAAGAATGGATAAACAAACTGTGGTACATACACACAATGGAATATTATGCTACCTTGAAGAGTAACAAGGAAGCTGCAAGTCACCACATAACATGGATGAACCTTGAGGACATTATGTTGTGTGAAATTAGTCAGTCACAAAAGGAGAAATACTGCATAGAACCACTACTGTAAAAGACCAAGAAAAAGAACCCATACTAAAGTGGGGGGAGGGGGTATTTGCTGGCTACAGGGTCGCTATGAGTTGGAACCAACTTGACAGCACTAATCAATCAAATCAGTGTTACAAGGATGGGAAAATTTCCAATATATTCTGTGGATGGGAAATAATGTACAACTTGTCCCATTCAAGTACATGAGGTCAAAATTGTTTTAAATTTTAGGAATTCTGGCAAGACGGCAGACTAGAAAGACACACTAGATAGACCCTCTACAACAAAGACAAAAGAAAATTAATGAAACAGATACAAATGATAATCCTGGAACCTTAAACTCCAGTGGAAAAGAAAAAGTAGATTGAATACAGACTAGGAGAAAATGTTGAACTAAAGGCACATAAGAGGAGACAGATGGGTGAGCTGTGAGCTGGCCTGAAGCGTGAGGCCATTTTGAACGTTTGCAAACCATATTTAATAGAGCCAGTGGCCTGAAAACAAATGCACTCTGGTGGCTGGAGAAGAGAAAGGCAGGATCTCTCCTTAATCCCTCCATTATCCTGGTGATCAGAAGTGTAGCAGCCTCCACCCTTACCCAACAATCAGCTGGTGACAGTCTGCCCTGCACAGCCCCTACTATATCTGAGGTCAGAGCTTCACTGGATGCATATTCCTTGAATCTGGAGACACCAGAACCCTACCTCAGTGTTGTTAAGTGCCGTCGAGTCCGTTCTGTCTCATAGAGACCCTGTATAGGGTTTCCGAGGAGAGAGGCTGGTGAGCTTGAACTGCCAACCTTGTGGTTCAAACCAACCTTGCAGTTCAGTGCTTTAACCCACAGTGCCACACCAGGACTCCTTTAGACCAGCAGAAACAGAAATTCTGGGAGGCCATGAGCGCCATCCATAATCAGTCCTCTTGCTCCCAGCTGCCCTCTGGACCTGAATAATTTTCTTCTGACCTCAATCAGAAGAAGCACCCTGACCTCAATCACTTTCTGAGCCAGAAAAAACTACTTTTAGATCAGGTGCCTTGACCCCAGACAACATCCAGGACAGCAGGAACTCCATCTAGGACCAGGTACCTCCCTTTCTATAAGCTCTTTGGTAGACAGATAGTGTCAACTTATATTGGGTGACCTATCCCCTACAGTTTTCTCCTCTCTGGGCCCTATCTTATTTTTCCTTTTCTTTGTTATTTTTTCCTTTTATTTCTGTGCTTTTCTTTTTCTTTCTTGGTTCTCATTATTTTTCCTTTCCCTTCTTTCTTTATCTTTTCTCTTAGTTTTTTGTTTGTTTTTGTTTTTAATACCCTGGCTCTTTTCTTTTTCCCCTCCCTAGTTTGACATGGTGTGACGCTGTAGGATCAGCATTGGACTGAGAACCACAAGGTCAGCAGTTCAAACCCACCAGCTGCTCCTTGGCAGCCACTATGAGTTGGAACTGACTTGATGGCACTTTAACAACAATGTAGGGTTTAGAAACACCCAAGCAGTTATTTTTCAATGAACATTTTATAGCCTAAGAGATTTTAAAACTTAAATACGTGACTCTGAGAAGCCTTTTCAGACAACAACAACAAACAATATGCTTTGCCTATTGTAGTCTTTCTTTTTTCTTGTTTTTATTTTCCTTTCCTTTTTTTCATTTTAGCTATTAAACTATTTCTTCATGTTGTGCTTTGCCTGCTTTTCCACTGTTTTTCTTTTTAAATTTTCTTTCTTGCTGCTGTTTCTCTCTTTTTTCATGTCCCACCTGACAGGAGACAACTACTGTGCCCACAAGGCCTAGCCACACCCATACCTCCTGCAGCTTCACCTACTGTTCAAGGGTCACTATCTGTTCCTACACCTCCTGACCATTAATAGACAAGACTACAGTAGCCAAAATCACCTCAACTGTGCTATACAAACAGTGAACAGGAAACTGCATATACACATTATTTCTTGTTCAAGCCACAAAAGCAACCAAACATTCTTCTATCTTGACCAATATGAAGGACTGCTGCTTCTTTACCAATTGTTAAGTGCAGTTGAGCTGGTTCTGACTTATTAGCAACCCTGCATAGGGTTTCCAAGGAGCCATAACAGAACTCCCAAACCTACAGTACCTGGTATTCCCAGACTATCTCCTATCCAAGTATTAACCAGACCCAACCCTGCTTAGCTTCTGAGATCAGACACGATTGAGCCTGTTCAAAATGGTACTTCAAAATGACCGCTTACTCATGGCAAGCCTGTGCAAAACGGAACAATATTTTGTCTAGTCCTGAGTCATTTCATCACTAGTTGTGAACCAGACTGTTTTGGACCAAGGGGTTTTCATCAACTGATTTTTTTCCCCTGTGCCCTCTGGATCTAGGCTCCCTCTTGAAAACTTATAAGCCAGTCACTTCTTACCTTTGTAGCCCCCACATTTTGGGTGGCCAATGTCCAAGTTGCCCATCCCTGTCTACCCTGTGTACTGAAGGGGTGAGAATGATCCTCGCTGTAAAGATTTGTTCCCTCTTTTGAGCTACTGCATCCATAGGTGTAAGTCAAGTTCATCAAATTGTATCAGATTACTCTTTTTCTTCCTCTTCTTTCTTCTAGTTGAGTTCTGATCATCCAGCCATCGAAGCTAGGTCAAGTGGGTATTATCTGCAAGTGTGGGTGTTCTTATCAGCTGGATGCTTCACTCTCCACTCTAGTTCTCTGTGGCTATTCCATTGTCTCTGGGCCCAGGACTCCCCGGGTCTTGCCATACTGCTGGCCAACCAGGTCTCCACCTGTGTTCACAGGAATCTATTGAACATGATTGGACTTACCTCACAGCTTCATCAACTGATTTTGAAGCAGAATTACCAGGCCTTTTTTCATAGTCCATCCTAGTCTGTTAGTGCTGCTGAAACCTGTTCAACATCACAGCAGCATACAAGTCTCTGCTGAGAGATGTGTGGTAACTGAACATGAGCTTCAATGGCCAAGAACTGAACCCAGATCTGTCACATGGAAGAGAATCACTGAATCACCACTATGTTCTACAGTCTTTGACTGTTGTTGTTGTTAGATGCCATCAAGTTGGTACGGACTCATAGCGACCTTATGCACAGCAGAACGAAACACTGCCCGATCCTGGGTCAACCTCACTATCGTTGCCATACTTGAGCCCATTGATACTGCCACTTTGCCAATCCATCTCTCTGGGGATCTTCCTTTTTTCCTCTGATCCTCCACCCTACCAAACATGATATTCGTCTCCAATGACGGGTCCCTCCTGACAATATGTCTGAAGTATGAGAGGTGAAGTTTGGCCATCCTGGCCTCCAAGGAGCACTCTGGCTGCACTTTTTCCAACACAGACTTGTTGGTTCTTTTGACAGCCCATGGCACTTTCAATATTCTCCTCCACTTAACAACAACTTAGGGTTTGGAAACACCCATGCAGTTATTGTTCAATAAACATTTTATGACCTAAGAGATTTAAAAACCTAAATGAATGACTCTGAAATCCTTCATTGATGGGAGGGCTTTGAAAGGGAAGCAGCATGTAGAAAAGTGGGCACAGCTCTGAGGGCTACAATGAGAACAGAAATCCTTGAACTTGTGTAATGTAGAAACCTTAAATTAGATAAGGTGTTGGGTGAAAAGTAGCTAGGAAAATGGAAAAAATTACACTGAATGTGAGTATTAACTGAATCAGTCAGATACTTAACTGCTGAGAGGAGGAATGCAAGAATATTCTCATAAAAGAAAACAGTCTCCAAACTTCCCATGCTGCCGTGGCAACTGAGCTCACATATGACGCAATTATCAAGGCAGCTGGATCCACATATGAGTGTTGGAGCTGGGCTGGGTGTCAAGGGCAGGAACCCACCATGAGAGAAATGGAAACCAGGCAGAGGAAAAGGTATGCTGACTCTGGTAATAAAAACAAGATTGATTACAGTGGCTAGCTGTAAGGAAGACGAAAGGTAGTGAATATATTTCACTTTTGCCTGATGTCTTTTAAAGAGGTTATCAAAACATTTTACTATCATTAATATATTCTTCAAGTCAGAGTATAGTCAATTCCATTTTATTGACAATATGGTCAGCTTCAGTAAGTCATGATTAAAAGGAAAAGAATTGTACACATTCTACAGGAACCAGCCCTGGTACTAAATATTGTATTTGAACCCAAAATTCTTTCTCTAATTTTTTTAATAAAAATTTAACAATAAGTGAATAATTTCCTCTCCCAATAGGGCAAAAGGTAATTGGTGCATCCTGGTAAAGGATATGCTAGAGTTTCTTACAGTATTCTTGCCATTTTTCTGTAAGTTTGAAATTCTATTCAAATACAAAGCTACAACAAGATAATTAGATCAACTGTGTTGGGGGGGCTTTATGAGTGATAGACTTTTTGTCTGTCATTGCCATTTCTCCAGTGCCATGCACACTACTTTGCTGACATTCCAAAAAACCCAACTTATTTCAACGGAGTCAATTCCAACTCACTATGGGACAAGGCGGACTGCTACAGGATTTCCAAGGCCAAAATCTTTATGGCAGCAGAATGCCACATCTTTCTCCCACAGAGTGGCTTGTGGGTTCGAACTGTTGACCTTTTGGTTAGGAGATTAAGAGCTTAAGCACTACACTACCAGAGTTCCTTTTCACCACACTAGCTGCTCAGTAAGTGTAAATACTTGTTGAATGAATAGTGGGCACTCAGTTAAGGATTGTTAAATGCCGTCGAATTGATTCTGACTTATAGCGACCCTATATAGGGTTTCCAAGGAGTAGCGGCAGAGTTTGAACTGCCAACCTTGTAGTTCTAACTCTATTTGAGGTCCAGTGCTTATCCTACAGCGACACACTAGGACTCCCTGTAAATGATAGTATTGTTCTTTTGATTTTATTGTTAGTAGTTTTATACTATTTTTTTGCTGTAGTATTTTCACACTACAGTTTTATACTGTAGCTCCCACCACTCATTGTCAATTTGTTGTACTATGGTGCCTTGCATGTTGCTATATGCTAGAAGCTGTGCCAGCAGCATGCAAGTACCAACAAGGTCACACATGATGGATAGGCTTTAGCAAACCTTTCAGACTAAGGGTAGGAAGAAGGCATGACAATCTACTTCTGAAAATCACCCAATGAAAACTCGAAGGGTCACAACAGTCTGTCTGATCCACAACTGGTCCTAGGTATGGTGCAGGACTGGGAGAGTTTTGTTCAGTTGTGCATGGAGTTGTCATAAGTCTCAGACCAACAGCACTATGGGCTTAGGATGACTTCACTAAATTTACCCAGACACAGTGGAGCTCTACATCAAACACCTCCTGGTTACAAGACATTTACAAAACTTGGGTAAAGTTAAGTTAAATCAACTTGTCTATGAGTCAAGTAGAATGACAGAAAGTATTTAAAAACGGTTCTGAGACACAGGCAATGCTCCTAAATTATGTCCTAGACCTCCCAGTTCCTCCAGTTGCCTGTCTGTCCTGACTGAAACAATGAGACCCACTCAGGGCTTTGACTGCTGTGAGAGGCCCCAACTGTGTCCTGTGGGGGATTACCTCTGAGGATCAGCTCTGGTGACATAGCTGGATGGCAGGGAGGGTCAAGATTGCGAGATGACCACAACTGACAAGTTTGGAGAATTGTAGAGCTTTCAAGAAGTTGAGGGGAAACCCATACATTTTAATATCAAGATCACTTAAGGAATAACAGAACTGGGACTATTTTAGAACTGGGACTTCAAAAACCTCCAGACCGGAGCTGAGAACATACAACTTTCCATTTTACCTGGCAATGTAAGTGAGTCTAAGCTAAAGGTAAATTTGTCTATCCTTCAAGTCAGGATATAAATGGTTCCATGAGTGATCACTCAAAATAGGAGACTAGAATCACTAAGAGGCCTTTTTCTCAGGCTAAATTTAGGAAATCTCTTTACATTCATGCAAAAGTATTATACCCTAAAACTTACTTTCTGTAATGGAAGGGGTTTGGTATTTTCCAAATCTAGTCAGAAACTTGGATACATTTTAGTGCAATTAATTCTGAGGAATAAAGGGAGGGGCAGTGCCATGCTTTTTGTATCCCCGTCTACCTATCCCTACCTATCCCACACTCATCTGGATGATACCGTCATGTTTTAACCTGAAAAACACCTTTTTTATGAAAGGCCTTTAAGATTGTCTCAGAAAATCTGACCACATCTGATCACTAAAAACATTGTAGTCAATATTTTTCTTTGCTTAATCTTATTTCATGATGTAAATAGCTTGTTATTGCTAATCAATTGGAAAATAAAGTCCTGCCCTACTAGTTGTAATGTCTTCACTGCTTTTCAATTTCTTCACTTACATTTTTACATTTCCGTTACTTCCCTGTTTTCCCAAGTGAATAAGAATTTACTTTAAAAAAGTAGATTATTATGTGAAAATATTCACTGTCATAATTTATTTATTCTTCTAATTATCTGTTAATTCATGCAAACAACCTTAATTCATATTGAATCTGATGGACAATCTACTAACCATAATACTTAAAGACCTTGTGGTGTATGCAATAATAAAACCATGAAAAATTACATGCAGGAGGGACTCAGATAGGAACAGCTATCCATGTTTGGGGTAGTAGAAGCCATTTAATTTTGGTTTTGAAGAAGGAATTGGCATTTTCCAATGAATTAAAGCAGGGAATAACCTACAGAAGGTCTAGGGACTCAAATGCTTTGTGTAGTTTCACTTGTTTAAGACGCTGCTAGGAATAGAGTCCAAAGGGATGAGGCTGGGCAAGGTGTAGCTGGCAAGAAGCAGGATCAGGTTTTGAGACCTGACTTACCTGAGTCACATATAAGTTTGCCAGATTTGTTGTTGTTAAGTGCTGTAGAGTCGATTCTGACCCATAGCGACCCTGTATAGGGTTTCTAAGGAGCAGCTAGTGAGATTGTACCACTGACTTTGCAGTTCAAATGGCTTTGCAGTCTGGTGCATTAACCCACAGTGCCACACCAGGACCAGATTTAGTAAGTAAAAAAAAAAAAAAAATCAGAGAATGTCCCCTCTCACCCCAGTATAATACCACCATTTGTCTGTCAGTTTGTACTACTGTAGTGGCTTGCGTGTTGCTGTGATTCTGGAAGCTATGCCATGATATTTTAAATGCCAGCAGGGTAACCCACGATGGACAGGTCGCAGCTGAACTTCCAAATGAAAACAGACTAGGAAGAAGGAGAGACAGATTACTTCCAAATGTTTATAGTCACTCATAACCTTATGAATAGTAGTGGAACAGTCTCAGCACCAGAATATTGAATACTGAAACATGATGAAGAACACCAGAATATTGTCAGATATAGTGCTACAAGATTAGTCCCTCAGATTGGAAGGCACTCAAAATAAGACTGGGGAAGAGTTGTCTCCTCAAAGTAACGTGAATGGAGTACAGCTTTCAAGACCTTCGTTTGCTGATGGGGCACAACTCAAAAATGAGGAGAAACAGCTGTAAACATCCATAAGTAATCAGAACATGGAATGTATGAAGTATGAATCTAGGGAAATTGGAAATTGTCAACAATGAAATGGAACTCAAAAAATTCACTATCCTAGGCATTAGTGAGCTGAAATGGACTGGTATTGGTCATTTTGAATCTGATAATCACATGGTTTACTATTCCGGGAATGACAATTTGAAGAGAAATGCTGTCATATTCATCACCAAGAAGATCATATCAAGATAAATCTTGAAGTACAATGCTGTCTGTGATAGGATAATACCCATACACCTACGAGGAACACCAGTTAATATCACTATTATTCAAATTTACACACCGACCACAAAGCCAGTGTTGATGAAATTGAAGAATTCTACCAACTTCTTTAGTCTGAAATTGATCAAACATGCAATAAAGATGTATTGATAATTTCTGGTGATTGGAATGCAAAGGTTGGAAACAAAGAAAAAGGGTCAGCAGTCAGAAAATATGGCCTTGGTGATAGAAATGATGCTGGCGATCTCATGATAGAATTTTGCAAGACCAATAATTTCATTGTAAATACCTTTTTAAAACAATATAAAAGATGGATGCTAGTATGGACCTCACCAGATATAATACACAGAAATCAAATGACTACATCTGTAGAAAGAGAAGATGTAAAAGCTCCATATCATCAGCCAAAACAAGGGCAGGGGCAGACTGTGGAACAGATCACCAATTGCTTATATGTAAGATAATTAAAACAACTACATGACAGGCAAGATATGACTTTGAACATATTCCACCTGAATTTAGAGACCATCTCAAAATCAGGTTTGATACATTAGACACTGAAGATTGCAGACCAGAGAGTTGTGAGATGACATCAAGAACATGATACAGGAAGAAAACAATAGGTCACTAAAAAGACAAGATTAAGAAGGAAAAGACCAATATGGGTGTCAGAAGAGACTTTGAACTTGCTCTCAAACATAGAGATGCTAAAGCAAATGGAAGAAATGCAGATGTAAAAGTTTCAAAGGTCAGCTCAAGAAAATAAAGTCAAACATTATAACGAAATGTGCAAAGACCTGGAGTTAGAAAACCAAAAGGGAAGAGTATGTTCAGCATTTCCCAAGCTGAGGGAACTGAAGAAAACATTCAAGTTTTGACTTGCAGTGTTGAAGGATTCTATGAGCAAAATATTGAGTGATCCAGAAAGCATCAAAAGAAGATGGAAGGAATAAACAGAGTCACTGTACCAAAAAGAAATGGTTGATATTTAACCATTTCAAGAGGTAGCATAAAATCAAGAGTCAATGATACTGAAGGAATAAGTCCATGGTGCATTGAAGGCATTGGCAAAGATTAAGGCTCTGGGAATTGATGGAATACAAATTGAAATCTTTCAACACATTGACTAAGCACTGGAGGCACTCACTCATCTACACCAAGAAATTTGGAAGGCAACTACCTAGCCAACTGACTGGAAGGGATCCATATTTGCGCCCATTCCGAAGAGAGGTGGGCCAACGGAATGCGGAAATCATCGGACAATATCCTTACTATCACATGCAAGTAAAGTCTAGCTAAAGATAATACAAAAACGGCTGACAGAGAACTTGCAGAGCTCAAGCTGAATTCAGTAGAGGATGTGGAACGGAGGATATCATTGCTGATGTCAGATGGATTTTGGCTGAAATCAGAGACTACCAGAAAGATGTTTACCTGTGCCTTATTGACTATGCAAAGGCTTTTGATTGTGTGGATCATGACAAGCTATGGACAACATTGTGAAGTATGAGTATTCTAGAACACTTAATTATGCACATGAGGAACATGTACTTAGACCAAGAGGCAGTTTTTTTTAACAGAACAAGGGAACAGTGAATGGTTTAATATTAGGAAAGGTGTGCACCAGGGTTGTAACGTTTTGCTGTACTTGTAAATCTCAGCGCTGAGCAAGAGAAGCTGGATTATATGACGAAAAATGTGGCATCAGGATTGGAAGAGGACTTATTAACAACCTGCAATATTCAGATGAAGATCGAAGACCATAGCCTTCAGTATGGGTTGCATCTCAGTATACAAAAAACTGA
Source organism: Chrysochloris asiatica (assembly GCF_000296735.1). Taxonomy (NCBI): domain Eukaryota; kingdom Metazoa; phylum Chordata; class Mammalia; order Afrosoricida; family Chrysochloridae; genus Chrysochloris; species Chrysochloris asiatica. Next base: position 2,462,895 of record NW_006408679.1, on the reverse strand, counting down.
AATCCTCACTACTGGACCAATAAACAACTTTCATCTAAATGGAGGAAATATTGAAGTTGTCAAAGATTTCATTTTACTCAGATCAACCATCAATTCTCATGGAAGCAGCAGTCAAGAAAACAAATGTATTGCAAGATGTACTGCATTAGGCAAATCTATTGCACAAGTCCTCTTTAAAGTGTTGAAGAGCAGTTTGAGGACTTAAGTGCAACTGATGCAAGCCATGGTATTTTCAATAACATCATATGCATGTGAAAGTTGGACAGTGAATAAGGAAGACCATAGAAGAATTGATGCCAAAAGAATAAACCAATTTGTGTTGGAAGAAGTATAGCCAGAATGCTTCTTGTAAACCAGGATGGCCAGATTTTGTCTCTCATACTTCAGACATATTATCAGGAGAGACCAGTCCTTGGAAAAAGATATCATGTTTGGTAAAGTGGAGGGTCAGAGAAGTAGAGGAAGACCACCAATGAGATGGATTAGCACAGTGCTGGCAGCAATGGGCTCAGGGTTATCAAAAATTATGAGGTTAACGTGGGACAGAGCAGTGTTTTTTCTGTTGTGCATAGGGTTGCTATGAGTTGTTACCAACTCAGTGTCTAACAACAACAACAGTATAACAATTTCCCAGACAATATTATTGACTCTGCATATTTAGGAAAAATACAAATTTGTCTTCATCTTAGTTCTTAATCCTTAAAATAACAATAATACTAATATCTTTCAAGGTCTTAGTGAATAGTGACTATGAGTTCTACAGCCATTATTGTTTTTGTTGTTAAGTGTTGTTGAGTCTGTTTGAACTCACAGTGACCCTGTATACTGTTTCCAAAGAGCAGCTGGTGGGTTTGAATTGCCAACCTTTTAGTTCACAGTCCAATGCTGTTCCTACAGCACCACACCAGGAGTAGTTACTGAATAAATGACAACATCATTGACCAATGAACATCACCAAGTTAAGAAGATGCCTTGAGTCTTGAGGAATGATGAGGAGGTCCTCTATAAATGGAGGAACACTCCAGGCATAAGAGAACATGGACACTGAAATGTTAAATAATCAGAGCGTGTGTGGGAATGCGCAAGTCACCTAGTTAAGCCACTGCATAGAATCTTAGACAAGACCTAGTGGATACAAAATATTGAGTAAGAGATAAGGCCATGTCTTCGAAGATCAAATCAGTGTGTGGTTTCCAGAGGGATATGGTACTTAGAAGAAGTCATGGTATTTACATTCACAAGTTACTGTACATTTTGATTTAGGGTTGGGAAAGAAAGAGGAATGAAAACAAACAAGGAGATATTGGGATAAGTAATGTTACACTGCGGGGATAGCAATCATTGAGATAAAGTATGTGACTTGTTGATTGTAAACCTGATGATCTGCTCTGTAAACCTTCATCCAATTCACAACAAAAAGTAAAAAAAAAAAAAAAAAAAAATCATATGGCACGATGATGACATACAAGGGGTCACTATCAGTTGAAACTAACCAAATGTGAACTGGTTAAAGTGTGTAAGACGTGTGGTAGTGTTTGCACTTATCACCTCAAAGGAGTTGTTGTTAAGTGCCATCGAGCCAGTTCTGACTCCTAGCAACTCTGTATAGGTCTCCAAGGAGCAGCTGCTGGGTTTGAATTGCTGACCTTTCAGTTACAAGTCCAGTATTTATCCTACAGTGCCTCACCAGGACTCCCAAAGGAGTCATATGAGGGTAAACTAGATGAACAGAAATCAGATGGTGCTGATTTTCTGTTATCAGAAATTATCTTATTCCTGTCCTAACTTCCCTTTCGCAAAGGGTGGCTTAAGAATTTTTTCCCATCCAGCTCCCATAATTCACCTGAGCCATTTGAGCCTTTATATTGACATAATCTGTGAATTTCAGTTGCCATGGCAGCACCAGGAGTTTGGAAGTCTAACCTTTTTTTCTGGTATTTTGGGGCTGTCAAGGTCTCTGTGTTCTTTTCTCTAAACTGGAGCTGGTTAGCATTAATGTCAAGGAGAGATACACTTAATCTTCTATTTTCTCTTCCCTCAACACTTATCGCTAATCTTTTCTCTGGCCTTTCAAGAGGTTTCTAATATACTCTAAGAAATTAAAAAATGTGTGGACTTAAGAGGAACCTTCCTAAAATTCATGGAAAAATTCCATTATCTTTTAATTCCTTATTTCCATAAACTTTTTGAAGCCCCCTGGTAGGTTTATTGGGGTCATTTCTAACCCAAAGTATCAGTGCTGGTGCCATTTGGTGGTATATGCTAGCTCTGACTTAAATATCAATTTGTAGTTATGAAGTGTCATCTAGTAGGTTCTGACTCATAGCAGCCCTGTATTTGAACCACCAACCTCGCAATTAGCAGTCCAATGCTTATTCTGCAGTGCCACACCAGGACCCCTAAATGTCAATGGAGAAGACTAAGTTGGGATTTCCTGGGTAGAGACAGGATTTCCAGGTATAGTCCTGGAAAGTAGTTGAAAATTTGCTGCCTTTAGAAATTTCATCACCTGTGAGAAACTTACGTAAATGACACCTAGAAATGAAAAGTGTGTAGCTCTTTCCACAATAGTCCAATAAGTCTTCATCTTGAAGAACTTCAAGGTCAGAAGCATAGGCTAGAGGTTTTCCAGATGAGGTCACTGGCAAATATTAAATAATGCTCGGGATCCAAAAGGCAGACCATTTTTTAAAAACCAGGTTTGTTTGAATACAAAATCAGGGCTCTTCCTTGGATAACACATTGCTTAAGGGGACTTCAAAAAGTTTGTGCAAAAATAGAATTAAAAGATAATGGAAGAACAAACAAGATGGCGGATCGGGAGGAAGTGCAATAAAGAGTTCTGCCAGCAACAACACAGAATACCTGACCAAGCAGGCTCAGGGGATGATCCCAGAACTCTGAACCACATATATAAAGGAATATTTAGAAGGTTGGAAGGCTGACAGCTGGGGGAATTTGTGGCAGAAGCAAGAAATCCATTGCTTTCTAGTCCGGGACATTCAGCTGCTCCAGGAGCTGCTATCTTGGGTGAGAAGGATCGGAGCGGCCACAGATGCCTGGCAGAACCATGGAGATAAAGGTGTGGACATTCTTTTCTTTTGGTAGCTGTTCATAGGTCCCTTGCTGCCTGTGCACCTCCAGTCTGGTGACTATAGGGGTGCCTGATCTAGTGGGTACCCCAGCCCCACCCCCGGAGGGTTCTATTAATGCATGCTTACAGATCTTCTTGAAATTTAAAGAGACAGTTTCCAATTAAAACCAAATGGCCACAGCCGGCCCTGAACTGTTTACAACTAGAAAAAAGGCCTGAACGGAGATGTGGAGCAGGACAAGCAGACAAAAAAGGAAATAAGCCAAAAATTAAATCCTAAGTTACATCAAAACAACCAACAGTGGCATCTTGAAATTTCTCAAGAAGAGTGAAAACGGGAGCACATTTCCTGATCACATCTACCTGGAGGCAATCAGAAAGCATAAAAAATAGCAAAATACATACTCATCTAAGTATTAAGGCCACAGATAACCCCTGAAGATGCCCCCAAAACAGAAACAGATGACCATATCTGCACATGTCCAGAAACGAGATAAAGTGACTGAGGCAAATGAGCTGGAAGGAGACCTGTACCCCATACTGGAAGATGGGCAGGCTTTGGAAATGCCGGAGAAGGAATTCAGAAAAATGATTATAAAATGTATCAAAACACTATACAATGGAGTTGAG
>NW_006408679.1:2453579-2458061 GCF_000296735.1 Chrysochloris asiatica | reverse complement strand
TAAATAGTGATGCATACTCAACCTTGGAACAACAGGGCTCTGGGATACAGGGATCTAGGTATAGCTTGAAGGGGGTAAATAATACTAAAATGCTTGAATGCCTTATGAATATTAGTTTCCCTTGCCTACTATTGTAAAATAGACACTTGAGTGGGATACAAAGGAATGTTGGGAAGCATGATTAGAGAAAACTTGTGAGCCCGTCTCCAGCCTATAACTGATTGGAATGCCTAAAAGGGGTTCTACAACTTGCTCAGTGAAATAGGCCTCATGCAAAGCCTTTACAGAATATAGGACCTTAGGTGGAATCCTGAGTCCCATCCACAATCTTGTGAGGTGAGACATTCCCACTAGAAAGGACAAGCAGACTGAACAGCTACAGTGACAGATGATGCATCTTCATGATGAACCTGACCTATACTCAGAGTGGTAGTTACTCTAAATAGCAACAGAGAGGGAAAGAGTCTTCACATCAAGTTTCAATGCTATCTGCTCTGTACAAAGGGTAGATAGGGACAGGCAACTTAGACATTGGCTAACTAAAATGAGGGGGCAATGAAGGCACAAAGTGACTAGCTTACAAGGTTTCAAGAGGGAGTTTAGTTTAAGAGTATGGGGGGAAAGAAAGAGTCCCCACTGAATAGCTATCATCTTGTCTAGATGGGTCTGGTGAAAAGAGATGGGGATAAGATTCGTAAGAGTCAATAGTGAATAACTGTTATCATGTCTAATCACGATTGTCACAATTGTAACAGTAGAAGTTTTATAACAAAAAAAGGGAAATGGTTAATTTTACAGTCCAGAAACAGAGGACCCTAGGACCATCAAGAGAGAAGCGCACAAGCAGAATGCAGGACCTTATCCAAAGAAGCAGCAGCACCAGCGAAGGAGGCAGAGATGGGGGCATGGAGAGGGGGAGCGGCTGAGGACACTAGATTCATGGCTAAGAAGAGAAGGACTAAGAGCAGGTGGCCAGGAGCAGACTTGCAGACTGTGCCCTTTGAAGATGTAAATTATTATATATGCCTGAGTAGTTTTTTTCTTTGTTTGTGTGTTTTTTAAAAACTTAAGTGGATAGAGAGAAATACTGTTAACTGAAGGGGATTATAACCAATGTAATGAAATAAGGTATATGATTTGTTGAATGTAAACCTGATGATATGCCCTGTAAACTTACACTCAATCCACAATAAAAACCTTAAAAAAAAAAAAAAAAAAAAGATAGTGGAATTTTTTCATGAACGGTGTTGGAGGAGAATATTGAAAGTGCCATGGGCTGCCAAAAGAACCAATAGATCCATTCTGGAAGAAGTGCAGCCAGAGTGCTCCTTAGAGGGCAAGATGGCCAAACTTCGTCTCTAATACTTTGGACATAATGTCAGGAGGGAACAGTTGCTGGAGAAGGCTATCATGTTTGGTAAGGTGGAGGGTCAGAGAAAAAGAGGAAGACCCCCAACAAGATGGATTGACCAAGTGGCAGCATCGATGGACTCAAGTGTGATAACAGTAATGAGGTTGGCCCAGGATCGGACATTGTTTCGTTCTGCTCTGCATAAGGTCAATATGGGTCGGTACCAACTTGATGGTACTTAACAACAACAACAACATTTTAGGTAGCCAATGTCTAAGTTGCCCATTAGAACAAGTTTCAGTCTTTTCTGACATCCATTTTGGTATTTTCTTTCTTTCTCGTCTTTTAAATGACCTTTTGGTTTCTTCATGTATGATGTCATCCCATAATTTGTGTGGTATTCAGTCATTATTGTTCAACATGTCAAATGATCTCTAAACTTGAGATGATGAAGCTTAGATGATCTATTTTGAGATTATTGCTAAACTCAAGTGTGATATACAAGGTTGTATTTTGGCTTTCTTGGATTTGATTTAATTTTCTTCAGCTTCAACTTGAACTTATAATATATGAGCAGCTGAAGATCTGTTCTGCAGTTGTCTTCTGGTCTTGTTCTAACTGATGATATTAAGCTTCTCCAATATCTCTTCCACAGATGGAGATGATGTGATTCCTGCGTATTCTATCAGGCAAGGTCTATGTAAACAGTCACCGTTTATGTTGTTGAAAAATATATTTGCAATGAATGAGCCATTAGTCTTTCAAAATTATATCATATGATTATAAGCATTGTTATTATCACCAGGGTAATATTTTCCAACTGCTGATTTTCTGTTTCTAACATTTGCATTCCAATAACCAATAATTATCAATGCATTTTGATTTATGTTTGATCAATTTCAGATTGCAGAAGTTGATAAAAATCTTTAATATCCTCATCTTTGGCATTAGTGGTTGGTGAGCAAATTTGAACATTAAAAAAAAAACAAACCAGCACACCAACCATCCTTCTCATAGCCTTGTCTACTCAGGTTTGAGAATTCATTGCAATGATCACATAGAATTCAGCCATGATACTTACAGTGATGGGGTTTATTAGGGAAGTTAACAGGTTATAATTAAGTTAGAAATGTTCAGGGTGTAGTTCTTGCAGTCAGGACAGCCTCTCCTCTGTCGTGCCCACAGACAGTCCTCTCTTTGGCCCTCATCCCCTTGGCCTGTTCTCTGCCCTGATCCTGCAATGTTATAATTGCTAATAAAGCTTCACATCATGTTGATAAATGCTCACACCCTTCCACCTGGCTCTTGTTTTAAGTGGGTCATCAAACAGAGCTCCTAATTAAGTGACTGAGGCATCGCATTCTGTAAGTAAACCTCCTGCTCCATGGACTAGGAAGCCCAACACTCTTTCACATTCTCTGGCCCTTTGTTCTGCTGCTGTTACTCCTCTGCTGCTTTTCTGGTGTCATAGCATTTTGTCCCTGGGTTGAGGAGGTTTAATACATAGGGATCTTGGAGTCCAAAGGAGGCACTCTACTCCTTCATCTTCATTATTGGTAGTGAGATTCCCCACTCTGCTTCTGAGATGGCTCATTTTAAACCGAGTAGGATGGCAAAATGGAGCAATCACAATTAACCTTGTTAACAATTACTCACAATGAAATCATAGAATCCATCAGCATCTTCTCTCACTGTCTCTTACCCAGGCCCATCAGGAAAAAGTCATTTGATGGGAGTTTACAAAGACTTATGGCTAGAGACATAATTCTCTGTGCTGGAGAATGGTAGTTGTATCAAGTATTCTGCCTTGTAGGCATATGGGTAGTATCCTATCACTGGCAATGGACTTCACAAGACAGATCTTGAAATGTTCTTTACAAGGATGAATATGATGCCATTCCTCTCTTCAATTTGTTGTTCCAAGTATAGTAAACTATTTGATTCAAAATAGCCAATATCAGGAGGAGGCGGGGCTTGATGGCGGCTAGGGTGGAGGTGCAGTGAAGTTCGCCGTCAGCAATAACACAGACAACCACGCAAAGCAGATCCAAGGCAGAGCTCCAAAACTCAGAACCACAGAGATAGGAATATTTTAAAGGTTTGAAGGCTTATAGCTTGTGGAGTTTGGAGCTGAAGTAAAAAATCGTGTAGTTTTGAATCTGCCGGGCTGGGCTCGGAGGCCCAAGCTGACATCCTAGGCAAGACCAAGCGGCAAGACGAAACAGGGGGAGCAGAAACACCACGGAAAAACACCGCAGGAACCTTGGGACAAAGGTGGACAATATACTTTGTCAGTTTTGTTTTGTTCTGATTTTCTTTTCTTTGGCATCTGGTAATTGGCACGCTCACTGTTTGCCCACCTCCATTCTGGTGAATAGAGGGAGAGCCTAAGCTGAGTGGCCATCCCCCACCCTCACCGCTGGTGAGTTCTTCTGCCACGCATGTGCACAGATACTCAGCCCAAGCGGAGGCCCTGAACTTTTAATATTTTAATATGTTTCTTTTCTTTTTTTTTTTTTTTTAGCATGGGAAAGAGTAGAAGAGAGCTGAAGGGAGGGAAAGGGAGCCAAAGGTTGGATTGGAGTCCAAGGTACAGCATAACAACCAACACTGGCAACATGGAATCTCTTGGGCAGCTTTGAAGACAGGAACTTAGGACATTAAAGCCATAATCATATTATGCTACAGATTTTTTTTTTTTTTTTATCCTTCTTTTTCTTCTCTCCCTTTCCTGTGATTAGAGACTGCAGTATTTAGTCTTGTTTTTGTTGGTGCTGCTTCCCTACCCCCACCCCCCCCCTTTACTGGTGTTGTTTTGCTGTTATATGATCCCCCTTCTGCCTTTGGAGGACTCTTTGTCTCCCTGTATTACAGAAGAGTCAGCAACTGCTGCCATATAGCCAAGCTACAATCACACTCTATAAAACACCAAAACCCAGGCAAGAACCAGTATCAGCTGCCATATACCAGGGAAACAGACAACTCCTGTGAAGGTTACTCTGAGTTAAGCAATAAGAAGAGTGAAAAGGGAAGCCCACATCCTGATCATATCTTCCTGGAAGCAATCAGGAAGCATAAAAATTACCAAAACACATACTCAATTAAGTATTAAGGCCACAGATAAACATTAA
>NW_006408679.1:2434143-2453404 GCF_000296735.1 Chrysochloris asiatica | reverse complement strand
CAGGAAAGTGCTACAGGAACAATCAAATAAGATAGATACAGCATTGGAAACAATTCAAATCCTACAGAAAGAGGTCCAAACAATCACTAACAAAATAACAGAATTAGAGAACACTCTGAAAGGGCAGAGGAGTAGAATAGATGAGACGGAAGGCAGAACCAGTGAGCTGGAAGACAAATCTCTCAATATCACTAAGATAGAAGAACAAACACAAAAAAGGATAAAAAATTCAGGGGAAGGTCTAAGATTCATGTTGGACAACATGAAGAGGAATAGCTTAAGAATTATCGGCATCCCAAAACAAGAAGAATCACTCAAGTCCATAGAGGAAATAGTTGAAGAACTGCTTGAAGAAAATTTCTCTAACATCCTGAAGAGTGAAAAGATAAACATTCAAGAAGCTCAACAAACTCCAGGAAGGGTAGACCCCAAAAGAAAATCACCAAGACATATCATAGTCAAGCTCTCCAAGCTCAAAGATAAGGAGACACTTCTGAAAGCAGCCAGGGAAAACAGAAGTGTCACATACAAAGGCAAGCAAGTCAGATTAAGCTCGGATCTCTCAGCAGAAACCATGCAAGAAGGCAATGGGGACACATACATAAAACCCTGAAAGACAAAAAATGCCAACCAAGAATCCTTTATCCAGCAAAGCAATCAATCAAAATAGCCAGTATCAGTACATTTCAACTCATTAATTTCTAGATAACAATCTTTATGCATTACTTTCATATTTGACTTCTAGTTTTCCTAGATTCATACTTAGTATATTCTACATTTGATTATTAATGGATATTTGCACTTGCTTCTAATAATTTTGAGCTTTAGTAAATGATGATCCTAAAAGCTTTGCTCCAGTAAGTTCAGTAAGGTGGACTCTGCTTTGAGGAGGTTGCATTTTGTGTGGTTTCCCACTGAGGGGCTCATCTTCAGACACTGCATCAGACAATGTTCCATTGCTATTCACAAGGTTTTCAGTGACCAAGTTTTTCAGAAGTGGGTTGCTAGGTTTTCCTTCTTAGTTTTAGTCCACTTATCCACCATTGGTGATCCTGCTTGTATTTGAAATACCAGTGGCATATTTCACACAGCAATGCAAAAGCCACTATAGTATGACAAGTTAACAGATGAATGTGCTTAGGTGGGCATCATGAGAAACACAAAAAAGAAAAGTCACGGTCCATGTTCTTAAGGAACGTTTTGAGTTATTATAAGACACAGACATATAATCACAGCAAATTCAAGCGCCAACAGAAAGATTATCCCATAAATACATTTTATCTACTGGTTAGGCATTTGGAGAAAATGGAACCTAGATACTTAATTCACTTTTTTTTATTTAAAGTTTTTATTGTGAATTATGTGGGTTTACATGGGAGAATATCAGTTTTACATTCATCCCATCGTATTTCGTTTCATTGCAATGATTACAATCCCCTCCATGTATCATCAAACAACCACCCACAGGCCTGCCCCTGGGCCGTCAGCACACAGCCCCTCTCCCTCCTTGAGTCTAGTGTCCCCAGCCATTCCATCTGTTCACGTCATCACCTCTCTGCCTCTGGTGTCACTGCTTCTCAGTTAATTCACTTTTTGATTAAAGTAAATTCAAGTTGGTTCACATTCTAAAGTGTAAAAACACAAAACCACAGTACTAGAAAACATCACAAGATGGGGCTATATTTTTATAATCTAGAGTTGAGAGAGACTTTCTAATCAGAACATCAACCTTTGAAGCCAGAAGAAAAAGAAAATCCCATAAAAATGAAAAATATATACATGGGAAAAACTGACCATAAACAAGATCAAAAGGGACTGGTAATTATTTTTAATATACATGATACATAAAGAGTTTACTATATAATTATGTGATTTCTTAAAAATCAACACAATAATTTAAGTACCTGAATAGATGTTAAAATTTAAAAAAGGTAAAGAAATCCAGACTAAAAACCATTAAATGCATCACTGATGGACAGGTCAGTTTCTGTCTTGGTCTCTTGAATCATGGGCTCTCCAGCTGTTTTTTGGACGGACGTTCCCTGCTGTCTCACTGTGAATGGACCTCTTGGATCCATGCTTGTCTCTAGCCACAGCTGAGCCCAGCCTGAGTCATCCAACTTAGGGCCAGACATGTGAACAAAGAACCCTCCAGACGTTCTCACCCCAGATGTTTAAATCACTACCAGCTGAGTTCCCAGATTTATGGAGCAGTGACAAGCTGTTGTCACTATGTACTTTCCTAGCTCCTGACCCATGGAATTCATGAGCATAGTAAAATGGTGTTTGTTTTACATCACTATGTTTTGGCTAGCTTGTCATAAACATGATGGCTGACACATTCCATTGTGACCAGATTGGTTAACATATGAGGGGAAGTTACATCAAGAAGGATCTTGGTGACTGTCTTAGTCCAGGTTTTCTAGAGAAACAAAATCAGTGAAACATGTATATGTATATATATGTTGTTGTTGTTAAGTGCTGTCAAGTTGATTCTGAACCATAGCAACCCTGTATAGGGTTTCCAAGGAGCAGCTGGTGAGCTTGAACCACTGACCTTGCAGTTCAAACGACTTTGCTGTCTGATGCATTAGCCCACAGCACCATACCAGGAATATAGTAGTAGTAGTTAAGTGCCGTCGAGTCGGGTCCGACCCATAGCGACCCTGTACAGGGTTTCCAAGGATGTAAATCTTTACGGGAGTAGAAAGCCTCATCTTTCTCCCGCGGAGCGGCTGGTAGTTTCGAACCGCTGACCTTAAGGTTCGCAGCCCGATTCGTAACCACTACGCTACCAGAACTCCTTATACCAGGAATATAGATATAGTTTATTATCAAGGAAATGGTTTACAATTGTAGAGTCCTACATACCAGTAGAAGAGAGAAAGAGAGCCTTTCCCATGTGTTCATTATATTGGGAGCAGGCCACACCCCAAGGAAACATACCTTCAGTGGATCGGCTGCTCATAGCCATTTATCCTAGAGCTAACTGCCTGTATTAGGTTTTATTATCATGGGAATAAGCACCTCCCAACTGCTAAACCTCTGGAAATCCTAGTCTAACTGATACAAAACCCTAACCATTACAGTGACCAAGTACAACACAATCCTCATTCAGTTACAAATGCAGGTGATCTCTGTACCTGTAGAATGATGTACAATCTTTGATACTGCAATTCAAGGAAGACTAAAGATGTGAAGAAGGTTGAGAGTTGGAGGACTAGTAAGTGTCCAGGTGAATGCTCAAGGACGATCAATTCAAAATCAATACCAGGGAGTAGCTTTACATGGGAAGAGTATTCCTTGGTCAGGTTATGCAACAAGGATATGTCTAGAGAACAAATCTGGGTGAAAATGTCTTTACTAGGTATATGGCAAAGATGACTCAAAGGATGAGTGATAGAGGAACTGACTGGTGCTGGCTAGCCAGGAAGGGGAAGGACAACCACACAGCTGCACAGGAAAGAGCAGGTTGGATGCCTGGCAGGAATGAAAAGCAGCCAGGAACAGGGTCAGCAGACCCCCAAACAATGAGCTGAGTGAGGGTACATGCTAGACCAGCCCTACTAGGGGCCTTAGGAAGATTGTAACTTCTCTGAGTCTTAGTTTCTTCAACAAATGTTCTCTTTCTTTCCCATTAGAATGTTTTCCCTTTCTCTTCCCCAAGCCTTTGAAATAAAACCCAAACACCTTAACACAATTCATAAGGTCCTACAGACCTGGCCCCACCACAGGCTCATCTCCATCCACTCTAAAAACCCGTTTCTAAAACTCTTCAGACCTTAACAATCCAACTTATGGTGATCCTATGTGTGTTAGAAAATATACTTAAAATATGACACTAGCTCATTAGATAAAATCATCAATACATTAACCATCTCTTATTCAGAAAAAGAGTTATTATTGACAAAACTAAGAACATTTCCTAGAGAATGGACAGAAGAATATGGAGCTCAAAGAATAAACAGGAAGGACCAGGTCCTCACTGACTTTGGAGGTGCTGATTGTCCCAGGGTATTCTTGTTAGCATTGTATATACGAGTGGCTGATCATTAATTCAAAGACAAGGTTCATGGTGATGATACAAGCTGTAGGCTCCATCTCTGAGGCTGCTCCCATTGCTAGGGTCTGCTGACCCACAGCAGCCAAACATCTCCTGGGAAGCATAGGTCATGTACACGAAGCCATCCTCATCCTTGTAGTCCCTGTAGACCTCCGCCATGGTCAGGCTCAAGCTGGTCAGGCTCTTATTGTTCACCAGCAGGTAAAAGGCTTCAGTGGACCTCAGCATCATGCGGCTTCTGGATTTGGGGGTAAGATTTCAGAAAGAAAAGATGTTTATCTGGCAGGGAATAAGACCCTCACCTAAAGCTTGTACACCTTTTCCCCTACTGATGAGATGGTCTATCTCATAAAATGTACAGAGAATTGTCTTCAAACTTCCATGTGCACTAGAATTATCTAGAAGTGCTTGTTGAAAATGCAGATTCCTAGGCACCACCCCAAGAGATGCTGATTCAGAAGACCGCCCAGCAATCTTCAGGGTTGTGAGGCTCAAGATGTCTGATTGGCTCCATATTCCTTCCCTGGAGATGTAAAATCCTGTTGTTGTTGTCAAATGTTGTTGAGTCGGTTCTGACTCATAGCAACCCTGTGTAGGGTTTCCAAGGATCAGCTGGTAGATTTGAACTATCCTACAGCACCACACCAGGACTCCTAAGATTCTGTTGGTGTTGTGTGCCATCAAGTTGGTTCCAACTCACAGCAACCCTGTATAGGTTTTCCAAGAGTGGCTGGTGGGTTTGAACTGCAGACCTTGTGGTTAGCAGTCCAGTGCTCATCCTGTGGTGCCACGACAGGGTTCTAGTACATTGTGTTGTTAATGTTAAGTGTCACTGAGTCAGTCCCAACTCATAACGACCCTTTTTAGGGTTTCTGAGGAGCAGCTGGTGGGTTTGAACCGCTGATCTTGAGGTTCAAACTGACCTTGCGATCCAGTGCATTATCTTGCAGAGCCACACCAGGATTCCCTAGTATACTGTGTTGCTGTTAAGTGCTGTCGAGTCAGTTCTGAACCATAGTGACACTGTATAGGGTTTTCTGAAGAGCAGTTGGTGAGTTTGAATTGCTGACCTGGTGGTTCAAACTGACCTTGCTGTCGAGTACTTATCCTACAGCGCCACCCAAAATGACCAGAGAGTGAGGATATCCCATCATGCATTAGGAGATATGAACACAAGCATGCTAAGTAATGGCACTGCTTGCTATGAAACTGGAGTCACTGAGTGGTGCAAACAATTAAGTGAACCCATCCAAGGTGCCTTGGAAACAGTCTGGTGATCTACGTCTGAAAGGTCACAACCATGAAAACCCTATGGAGTACAGTTCTATTCTGAAACATTAAGAGGCATCACGAATCAGAATAGATTCAGCACAACTGGTTACTAGTTTTGCTATGAAATCAAAGAATTTTCTTATTAGGACAAAGATGATGAACCATATATACCACACAGTTCAACAGCCTTGAATGACATCTGATAGCGTAGTGGTTACAAATCGGGCTGCGAACCGCAAGGTCAGCAGGTCGAAACTACCAGCTGTTCGGAGAAAGATGAGGCTTTCTGCTCCCATAAAGATTTACAGCCTCAGAAACCCTGTACAGGGTCGCTATGAGTCGGAACCGACTCCACGGCACATAACCAACCAACCAACTGCCTAAAAGTAAGGAGTTCTGGTAGCGTAGTGGTTACGAATCTGGCTGCGAACCTTATGGTCAGCAGTTTGAAACTACCAGCCACTCCACGGGAGAAAGATGAGGCTCTCTGCTCCTGTAAAGATTTACAGCCTCGGTAACCCAGTACAGGATTGCTATGGGTTGGAACCGACTCGACGGCACTTAACAACTGCCTAAAAGTGGGGTTCTGGTGTAGCACTGCAAGATAATGCACTGGGCTGCAAGGTTGGGTTGAATCGCAAGACTGGCAGTTCAAATCCACCACACCATCTGCTCCTCAGAAACCCTATACAGGGTTACTAGGAGTTAGAACCTACTCAACAGCACTTAACAGCTGCCTAAAAATGAATCCTTTCTACATCTGTCCTTTGTTCTCCCACATTAATAAGATAAAGAAATAGCAAAATTCAGCTGGATGTGGTTCAAATGTCAAGGTGAACCAAAGTTCCAATTCCTCATAGGAGTCGATGGTGGGCTAAGTGTTAAGTCTCATTCTAAGTACATTTTGTTGTTGGCAAGTGCCGGTGAGTTGGTTCCGAATCATAGCTACCTTGTATAGGGTTTCCGAGGAGCAGATGGTGTGTTTGAACCGCAGATCTTCCTGTTAGCAGTCTAGTGCTATACCAGGACAGCACTGGGCAGTAGTTTGCTATAACTTGTTGGGTACGCAGAGCCAGCCCACTCCAAGTCTCAGAGCTCTGAAACTTCTGCTGGGGCAAGTATTTATCCTACAGCTACAGCTGGGAAGGAGTGGAGGGGATTTCAGAATCTGTTTAATTTTGCAGAGATTATCCTTCATGAAAGTACCTCAGCGGTTTTAGCTCTGACACTCATGTGGCTGGTTTGGGGTAAAAAAATAGTAGTGGGAATGGGTGGAGCTAGAATTTTGGGTGTAGTAATCAGTTCTGTAGGTAATCAATCACTCTTACGCCCAGAGATTGCACCTTTATTCCTGTCTTTTGCCAGGTCTTTATTTTACGCCGATTGGAGTCCCCATTGTGTGAAGGCTGTTGCTTGAAGGGTGTGGACAGGGGCTTTGTCTATTCTGCTTACTGCTGTATCCCTTGAGCTTGGAGAGCATCTGGAATACAGTTAATGTTCAGTAAATATTGTGGAGCTTCCAATGGTAGAGTGGAGAAGTAGGTCACGGGTGGTGTAAAAAAAAATTCTCCAAGAGGAGGGGGAAAAAAAAAAGATTCGCCGTCAGAACTCAAGGTTGGTTTATCTTCTTAGGGTGAAGGTGGAGGGGTCACCAATGACACACTCACATGTTGGGATCTTAGCCTGATTTTCATGTTCCCTTAATCACTTCCCATTCACAGTGGCCTAACTTTAAAACATACATTTCTCCGAGGACAGGAAATCAAAGTGTTCTTAAATAAATCATTAAAATGAAGACAAACACATGTATAGTAAACTCCCTCAAAGAATAGTTTGTGCTACTCTCCAGCTTCTAGACTTTTCAATTCTAAGAAATATCTGTTGTTTTTGTTAGGTGCCATCAAATCGGTTCCTACTCTTAGCAACCCTGTATAAGGTTTCTGAGTCTGTAAATCATTGAGACAGCAGAAAGCTTCATCTTTCTCCCACGGAGTGGCTGGTGGGTTTGAACTGCCGACTTTGTGGTTCAGTCCAGTGCTTATCCTACAGAGCCACTGTACTACCAAGAATTACCAACTGACTCTTATTTACTTATTTCCAGATTACAAGGGGGCTTCAAAAAGTTCGTGGGAATTTTTCATTCTCTCTCTCTCTCTTTTTTTTTTTTAAAGGTTTTTGTTGTGGATTGAGTGAAAGTTTACAGGGCAGAATATCAGTTTTACATCCTTATTCTCTTTTAATTCCATTTTTCCATGAAATTTTTGAACCCTCCCTCCTATTTTTTATTGAAGCCATGTGGCAGGAGATAGATACCACTTAACCCTCTTAAACTTGACAAATTTCCCTACCTATGCATCTGCCTCAACCCAAAGGGAGTAGTGTGTGTTGGGGAACATTTTTCCCACTTTTCAGTGATCTAAGCAGCAGAGGGGAGGTGGTACCAATGGTCACTCTCTTGGCTGCTAATTTTAAAGTTGGAGGTTGGGGTCCACTCAGAAGTGTGGTGTCAGAAAAGCCTAGAGATATATCTCCAAAAAAGCAGTCATTAAAACCCTAGGGAGCATAATTGTACTCCGATGCACATGAGGCCCCCATGGTTTGGGGGTGACTTGACAGCAATATAGGGAACATTTGCCTTTTGAAGAGGTTTCTCAGTCCCTAGGTGTACATACACACAGATACATCCAAGTTTAGAACAGTATCTGAAAGAACGGACTTTCTGGACTAGTTTCAGAATCAAGACTACTTTGGAAAATTCTTAGAAACTTTAGGGAATTAATACTTCTTTTAGAATTGTCTGAGGGGTTCTTCTCACAGGTTTAAAGTAGCTTCATTCTATGAACATTTTTTAAGACACTTCAGAATGGAAAAGGTGAGTTACAAAAACAATTTCTTCCCCCAACAAAATGTAACAAACAAAATGGATTCAGCCCAAATACACACAATACCCCCGCCCCTCACCCCATTACTTCTTCACCTACCGAAGGAGGCTGAGAAACTGGGTCACGGTCAGCTCCTGCGGAACTAGGAACTTGGTTTTGTCCAGCGGGGGCAGGACTTTCTCACGGAGGCAGCGTTCCACTATGACCTGCCAAGAGTGCCAGCGTGACTCTTTTGAAACAAGTGCCTAAGAACGTGGCTCAAGCTGCTCTGCATCTTAGGAACTTGGGACAGAGAGAAGGCTTTTGTTTTTCCAAAGAACAGGACCGCAGGCCCCGAGGAAAGTTAAATGCCCTGGACTCTTACCGGGATCTTGCTTGGGAACTTTGCCCGGATTCCAGCCACTTCCTCTCTTCTGGTTGCTGTGAAAATGTACATGCAAATGAATAGCTAGGCCACTCAGAGAGGTCTGTGTCCTCTCCTTTCCTCTCAGGGGCCAGAACCCAGGGAGGTGACCCAAAGACTTTACCTAAATTCTTCCTCTGCTTGAAAGGTCTGAGGCTTGGGCTTTTCTCTGGAGGCTGCATTTTACTCAACAGCTGTGTGAGTTTGACTTTAAAAGGAAAAAAAGAAGCCAGTAACTGAGACTTAACTTCTTCCTCCAGCTGCTTCCAAACTGCCTGCAGGAGCCGAAGGAGGTCCTTATGTAGGGCTGGTGAAATCAGGCCCCGCCCTTCGCCCCACTCCCCTTCCTAGAGAAGGAGGGCAGTCAGAGAAAACCACTTTGCTCACTGCCAGTTGAGAATGTGCTTTTACTAAAGAAATGAGGGCTTACAATAAAATAATTAGCCATGCACGGGAACACCCAAAGTCTGGGCTGAGGATCTCTGCAGAGTACTTCAGTACTGAACGGTCCTGAAGTCCAGTACGAATCCATTTTACCTTGAAATATACTGCATAATTCTCATAACAGTCCTGGCCACTTTTCACCGGAAGAAACCTGGATTTAAAAAGGTTAAATAATTTACCAAAGGCCACACAACTAGCAGGAGAGGCAGTTGGGATTAAAACCCGGATTTGTTAAAGTAGTGTTAACGCTCTGCAGTTTCCCAATATAATCTCATTTCACCAATAAAGGACAGCAAGAAGGGCAGTCATAACCCCCAGGATCCCTCTTTAAGCGATGAGAAACTGTGGTTCATTAAATAGAACTCATTTCCCAGGATCAAACAACTAGTGAGAGGCAAGAAACTGCTGTAGCTGTAGAGTGCTGTTGTAGGTTCCTTGTATCTAGGACCTGAAATAGAATTTAAGTCTCCGAATGAGCAGCAGGATTACATTTCCTGCACTGTTAATGGTGTAGTCCGCCGTCCCCAGGTGGGGTCACTTAGCAGTGAAGCGTCTTCAAATGAAGGGAGAGTGATGATGAGGCAGGTGATTGTATGCTCCCCCTGTTTGCTAGGTGAATCAAATGGGTGTATATTAGAGCTTTAGGTAAATGATCCTAGGTCAGCCTCAGGTGACTGGGTGATGTTCCACTGAGGAGAGAAGGAATCTCTTTCCCTTCCTATTGATGCCCTTAAATCAAGAGGACCACACCTTGAGCAAGGAGCTCTGGTAGCATAGCAATTATGAATCGGACTGTGAACCACAAGGTCAACAATTCGAAAGTACCAGCTGTTTCACGGGAGAAAGATGAGGCTTTCTGCTCCCATAAAGATTTGCAGCCTTGGAAACCCTGTATAAGGTAGCTGTGAGTTGGAAATGACTCCATGGTACATAACCACCACCACCACCATACCTCGAGCAGAATAATCATTCTGTAGTGCTCTGCCTGTCAAATGGCTTTCAAATCTATGGGGGGAAAAACCCAACTCTAGTCCTGGTGTGGTGCTGGAGAATGAGCACTGGACTGCAAAGTTGGTTTGAACCGTAAGGTTAGCAGAACCGACTTGATGGCATTTAACAACACAACAGTTGGTGTTGAGTTGTCTTGAGTTGATTCTTACTTATGGTAACCCCATGTGTGTCAGAGTAGAACTGAACTCCATAGGGTTTTTGTTTTTTAAGTTTTTATTGTGAGTTGAGTGATAGTTTACATGGGAGAGCATCAGCTTTACATTCATCCTATTGTATTTTGTTTCATTGTAATGATTACAATCCCCTCCATGCATCATTATTCAACAGCATTTGCTTCCATTCCCTCTGTTTTGTTTTGTTTTTTGGATTTACACCGAAGCACTCAGGAATATATAACCATTCAAACAACCAAAGAGTCCATAGGGTTCTTAATGGCTGACGTTTTGGAAGCAGATCTCCAAGCTTGTCTTTGTGACACCTTTCCGTAGACTTGAAACCTTTTGATTATTAGACAATCACATTAACCATTTGCACCACCTAGGACCACCACCTTATTTAACTTCTCCAATAACTTTGTAGATTTTAGAGAGTGAAGACCACTTAGTCAGTAGGCACTGAGGGGGGAGATCCATACCTGGAACATTCACTTCCTAGGAGTAGGTTCAGCTTCTAGACCAAGTAAAAGTGGTCTCCACACATAGCCTTCCTAATTATTTGCCTGAATTTCTGATCCTGGGTAAATTACTTCTTTTTTACTAAGTATCATTTTCCATATTATAAAATGGTTATATGAAGCTTGTTGTTGTTAAGTGCTGTCGAGTTGATTCCAACCCATAGCGACCTTGTATAGGGTTTCCTAGGAGCAGTTGGTGAGCTTGAACCACCGACCTTGCAGTTCAAACAGCTTTGCAGTCTGGTGCATTAACCCACAGCGCCACACCAGGACTCCCATATGAAGCTTAAGTGAACCAAAAAAAAAAAACCAGCAGCACAATTCCTTCTTTTTGCACTTTCTACCCACCATGTCTTTCAAAAGCCCCACAATTCCAGGAAGGTTTGCACAATTCAGATCTGAATAATGAAGGCAGAAGATGAAAGAAAATAGTGCTGATTGAGGACCAGGGGCTAATACATTTCCACTGCAGTATTTGGTCAATCAAAGTGAGGAATTTCCTGACTAGCCTGCATTTGGCTTTCTGAACTGGGAAACTGGGAGCATGATCTCATCTGTACTTACCTCTTAGGATATTATGGGGTAGAGGGAGTAATAGAATAAAGTACTTGGAAGGAAGCAAAATATAGTAAGAGTCAGCATTTAGAGGAATGAGCTGGATATACACTTGTTGTTGAAAAGTTTCTATTTTGAAGGGAGCAGGCTGTTCAGGGGTCTACCACCTGTCTATCATACTGTGATGGCTTGCATGTTGCTATGATGCTAGAAACGATGCCACTGGTATTTCAAATACCATCATGGCCACCCATGGTGGAAACGTTTTAGTGGAGCTTCCAGATTAAGACAGACTTGGAAGAAAGGCCTGGCAACCAACATCCAAACATCATTGTTAAGTGCCATCAAGTCAGTTCAGACTCACAATGACCTTGTATAGGATTTCCCAGGAGCAGCTGGTGGGTTTGAACTGCTGACCTTGGGATTCACAGTCCCGTGCTGACCTACAGCACCACATCCAAACATTAGCCAACGAAAACCTGTGAATAACAACAGGATGTTGTCTAACTTGCTTGCTTTGGACATGTCATCAGGAGGGATCATGTTTGGTGAAGTAGCGGGCCAGTGAGGGTGAAGGAGAATCTTGGTGAAGTGGGTAGGTGCACTAACTGGTGATTATGAAGATGATGCAAGGCCAAGGCCACATTCTGTTCTGAGGCACATAACGTTGCTAGGAGTCAGAGTCAATTCAATAGCAGCTCTTCTCTCTGTTGGGTGTCTATGGTTGCTGTGTGACCCCATCATGCTTCTGGTCAGTGCTGCTCAGGCCATGTGGAGAACCTAGTTGACCAAACCCACATAAAGACAGTGGCCCAGGAATTATAGGGAAGGAGAGAGAAACAATGCAATGAAAAGAAACTTGAGGTAGCATGCCAGGCAAGCTGATTTTGTTCACGATGCAGATCAGACATGTGCAATTAGAAATAGGTGTCTTAATGTTTAACCTGTCCTGCAGATGTGAAACATGAAAAAGAAGCCACTTTGATACTCACTAACCCACACTCACACCCTACCTGGCGCTTTCTTTGTCTCCTCAGAATCGTGTATGGGTCCGTGAAATAATACTTGAAGTCTAGGTACTAGAAGGAATAAGCTGGTAGGATAAAATACAGCAGCGAGTGAGACACTTGACATTAGAATCAGGAAGGATGTAATCCTTTTAGCTAACTAAAGCCATTCACTTCTTAAACTAACCATCAATCAATCCACCTTTGAGTCTGCCAGGCATATATCTGTAGAGGTAAGAAGATAGATTTTGGAATCAGACTTAGATTCTGTTATGGAAATGAAATTGTATTCTCCAAAAAGTGATCTCAAAGTCCTAACCTCCGCACCTATCAATCTGACCCTCTTTGGAAATAGGGATTTTTATTATTTTAATAAAATCATTCCAGAATAGGATGGGTCTTAAACCTAATCACTTCTGAGTGATGTCTTATTTAAAGATCAGACCAGGCAGTGAGACATACACATGGGAGGAAGACAGATGCCCTGTAAGGATCCTCTACAAGCAAAAGAACACCAAGGCTCACACACAGGCACCAGAAATTAGAAAAGAGGCTAACAAAGGAATCCATGTGGCCAAGACCTTGATTTGGATGTTTAGCCTCCAGAACTGTAAAAAAATACATTTCTGTTCTTTAAAACAACTTACTTGTGGTGTTCTTGTTACAGTAGAACTAGGTCACTAAGAGGTTCTAAGTCTTATCTACTAGAAAGTTAATCTCTGAGTCTCATTAGCAAAATGGATGTACTTTCACTTATCTCATAGCCTAGTGGTGAGGATAAAATGTAGACATCTATGTACTACATGGAAACATGTATGGGATGACATAGGAGGAGCTCAGTAAGCAGTTCTCTCATACCACTCACATTCTGGGCAGCTAATATTTGATCTTACTCACCTAACCCTTCTTGGAACTGAAAGCGTAGCTTGTGATCACTCTTTCCACTTAGCTCATGGACGGCTCCTTAAGCTCCTGCAGTCTGAATCCTGTCCAGAACACTAATGCAGCGCTACTGGGAAGGCAGCACCAGCACATGCAAACGTCTCTGTTTGGTCCTGATCTTATTTGATCTTTTCTTCCTCATCATCTAACATTGGGATCCATTCCCTCTTTCTGAATCTCATTCAGGCATATATCTGTAGAGGCAAGAAGATAAGATTTTGGAATCAGACTTAGATTCTGTTATGTTGGATTTGAGGATACTACTTTCCTCTGATTTGTCTCCCCTTTCTCTGACCTTCCTTTCTAGCCCCAGCTGCCTCTCCCTCTTTTGAAGATTCAGAAACTCCTTAAATTCTTCAAGTGAATTAATTTCAGAATGATACATGTATGGTTATCTTAGTTTCCTAGTACTGATGTAACAAAAATATATTACAAGTGGGTGGCTTTAAAGAACAGAAATTTATTGTCTCATAGGTCTAGGGACTAGCAGTCTAAATTCAGGGTGTGACCATTTCTTTGTCTATTCCAGCTTCTAGTAGCAACAATCCTTTGGGGACCTGGGCTTATAGAGTCATCTAACTTCCTCATTGTTGGCTATTGGCTGTCTTCCTCCTGAGCCTATGTGTAGCTCTGTGTCTATGCTGCTCTTCATATAAGTCAGAAGTGATTAGGTTCAGGACACACCTTACACTGACATGGTCTCATTAACATAACAAAAAAACCCCCTATTTCCCAACAGGATCATATCCACAAGTATATGGGTTAGGATCCTAACACATATTTGGGCGGAGGTAGGTTTTAGAGTTATCATAATCTGGAAATGAAATGTGCCCATCTAAAATAAAAGGCAGTTTCAGGTTAAGCATCCAGTAGAAGGGCGTTTTCATCAGTTTTTCCATTTCATAGAGAAAAGAGATTCTCTAACTTGCCACAGAATGTCAGCTGACTTCTCCATTATACCTTTTCTGGGCTTTGTGGCTCCACAAGAACCAGTGTGGGAGGTGGGAGAGAACAGAGGGAGGGTGATTCCTACTGCAGAGGGGCCAGGGGTCTCTTACTAGGAAGGCAAGGTAGAAAGCTGAGATTAAAATTTCATTTCAGTTTTGCTTATATTATCAGACAACATTGACTGACAGAAAAACAAATAAATCTGTATTTACAAGTACAGTCAAAATGTTCCTTAGAAATCAGGATGGTGAGACTTTGTCTCTTATACTTTAGACATATTGTCAGGAGGGAGCAGTCCCCAGAGAAGGACATCGTGCTTGGAAAAATGGAGGGTCAGCGAAAAAGAGGGAGACAAGATGGATTGGCACAGTGGCAACAGCAAATGTAACAATTGTGAGGATGGAACAGGACGGGGCAGTGTTTCATACTGTTGCATAGGGTCACTGTGAGTCCAAGCTAACTCAAAGGCACCCAACAACAACCATTGATGTATGCTACTTACAAATGAGACTTGCTTATCTGATCAACATGGGTTTAGAACATTATATTTAAATCTGGCCATCAACAGAAATAATTATTCTGGTTCCCAGTCCTAAGTTAATTACTAAATTGTAAGGTCATTTGAGTTACAATCTGCTTAGTTAATTTGTGAAGTGGTTTTAATGCTGGCAACTTTGCTATCCTACTGTAAGAACAAAAGTAGCCCATGATAGCTATTGAAGGAGAGCAAAACCTGGCTGTGCATTCCCAGTGTCGAGCACAATGCCTGGAATCTACTCATGCTCTACAAAAGCTAAATTGATTTATTTGCATTCAAATTGCTAGCACAGAAAAGTGCACAGCCACGTAGTGATGTTACCAAAAGCCCTGCAGGCAGGGAAGGAAAACTATATCCAAAATATGTGTTGATTATAGTCAAAATGTAACTTGGTCCTTTCCAGCGGTGAAATGAGGCTAAAGTTATCTACTTGCTACTGAGTGGCTGTTTGGTCTTGAAGAAGTGTGGTATGGTATGGCTAGACCTCAGCATTGCTTGCTGCTGCTGGGGGATTGGACATTTGGCAGCAGTGGTTGCTAGATCAGACCTGATGAGTGGGATCCCATGCTGTCAGGCCCATACAGAGTCTCCATTTCTGCCACTAGGGTTTTCCATATGTCCATTGTTCCAGTCCTCGGGGCAGTTGGTGGTGGCAACCAAAGTCAGCTGGCCAAATCATTCTGTCTACTTGGTTACTTAGTGCCCCCTTGGTGTGAATGTTTTCCCTCAAAATATGAGGGAACTTTAAAAAGTTCATGGAAAATGGAATTAAAAGATAATGGAATTTTTTCACAAACTTAAAAAAAAAAACATTTTTGTTGTTAATTTAGTGAAGGTTTACAGAGATCATCAATTTTACACTCAACAAATCATAAACTTTGATTCATTACAATGATTGCAACCCCCTTCCGTGTACAATGGCTAACAGTATTTACCTCTATTCAAGTGTGGCAACAGTAGTGAGGTTGGTCCAGATCGGACAGTGTTTTGTTCTGCTGTGCATAAGGTCGCTATGGGTCGCTACCGACTCGATGGCACCTAATAACAGCAAAAACAGTGTGGTACTGAAGGAAAGCACTGGACTGCTAACCATAAAGTTAGCAGTTCACATCCTCAGAAACACTATACTGGGTCATTATGAGTCAGAATGGACATGGCAGGACTTAACCCACCTATCAAGTGTGTTTAGGACCCTGGCGGTGGTGGTGGCATGTGCCGTGGAGTCCCTCCCAACTTCTGTACAGGGTTTCTGAGGCTGTAAATCTTTATGGAAGCAGAAAGTCTCATCATCCTTCCATGGAAGGAGGAGAATATTGAAAGTGCCATGGGCTATGAAAAGAACAAACAGATCTGTGTTGGAAGAAGTACAGCCAGAGTGCTCCTTGGAGGCCAGGATGGCCAAAGTTCATCTCTCATACTTCAGACATATTATCAGGAGGGACCAATTACTGGAGAAGGATAATATGTTTGGTAAAGTTAAGGGTTGGAGAAAAAAAGGAAGATCCCTAAAGAGATGGAGAGGCACAGTGATGGGCTCAGGTGTAGCAATGCTTGTGAGGTTGACCCAGGACCAGGCAGTATTTCATTCTGTTGTGCATAAGGTTGCTATGAGTCAGTACCCACTTGATGGCACCTAACAACAACAGTAACTTCTAAATGGAGAGAATGTCAAGTAGATTTTAACATAGAACAGGCTATTTTAAACTTGGGAAGAAATTGATAAATTGCAGGGCAATATCAGAGAAAATGAATAAATCCTCTATTTAAAATAAAAAAAGAGAGGAAAACCTTGAAGATATAGAAAACACTAAAACAACAGCAACTAAGAAAACCCACAAAAAAAATGAGCTCAGAACATAAAATTATGTGGGACAAAGTAGCCAGCAGTCCCACAAAACCACAAACACCAAATTTGTATCAATAAACTCATGCCTATCAATTAGTACACTGAATTTAAATTGATTAACTATACCTAGCAGGAGACAGAGAATAGCAAAATGGATAAGAAACAGGATTTACCAATGTGCTGTCTACAAGAGCTACACCTTAGTCTGACAGATAAAAATAGTCTAAAAGTCAAAGGATGAAAAGCAAATCAAGCTACCAGCAATAATAAAGAGTAACTCTACAGCACATGGCAGCAACAGCAATGGCTATTGATCATGAACATTTTTTCATTGTTGTTGGCTGCTTGTATGTATTCTTTGGTGACATGGATTGTTTGTCTTTTTGTTGTTGAGGTGTTGAAGTTTTCTATAAATTTTAGAGATTAGTCCCATGTCACATATGTTGTCAAATCCTCCCTTCCCCACCCCACCCCCAGTCTGTAGGTATCTTTTGGAGAAGTCTTTTGATGTGAATAAGTGTTTAATTAATTAATTTATTTATTAAATGTTTTTATTTTGGATTGAGTGAAAGTTTACAGGGCACATCATCAGCTTCACATTCAACCATTCATATAGCTTGTTTCATTACATTGATTATTATCCCCTCCATATATCATCAGTTAACAGTGTTTCTCTCTATCCTCTTTAGCAGGTAAGTGTTTTAATTTTTAGGAGGTCCCACTAGTCTAGTTAATTTTCTGTTGTTTGTGAATTTTTAGTTATGCTTGGAAGACTATTTATGCCACGTATTAGGGTACCTAAATTTGTCCCTTTTTTTACTTTCTATGATTTTTATAGTTTTAGATTTATGTCTTTGATCCATCTTGAGTTAGTTTTTGTGCATTATGTGAGGTATGGATCCTATTTTATATTTCTACAAATGGATATCCAGTTTTGTCAGCACCATTTATTAAAGGGACAATCTCTTTTACAGTTAGTGGATTTTGGCACTTTGTTGAAGATCAGATGTCCATGCTGTGATTGTTGTTGGGTGTTGTCACCTTGGTTCTGATCAGGTAACCCTATGTACAACTGCCTGGTCTTGCACCACCCTCATAATCATACCTGTTTGAGTCTATGATTGCAGCCACTATGTCAGTCCATCTTATTGAAGGTCTTCCTCTTTTTGGCTTACCCTCTGGTAGCACAGTGGTTATAAATTGGGCTGTGAACCTCAAGGTCAGCAGTTTGAAGCTACCAGCTTTTCCATGGTAGATATGTTCTGCTCCCGTAAAGATTTACAGCCTCGGAAATCCTGTACAGGGTCGCTATGATTCGGAACCTACTCCACAGCACATAACCACCACCACCTACTTTACCAAGCATGTTGTCATTCTGCAGGGAATGGCCCCTCTTGATAACATGTCCAAATAATGTGAGGTGAAGTTTCACTATCCTTGGTTTTAAGGATCACTCTGATTACTGTACTTATTCCAACACACATTTGTTTGTTCTTCTGGCAGGCCATGGTATATTTAATATTCTTTGCCAACACCATAATTCAAAGGTATCAGTTCTTTTTCAACTAACCTTATTCATCATCTAGCTTTCATAAGTATATGAGGTGATTAAGAATACCAAGACCTGGACCAGGACTTTACTAATATTAAATAGTTCTCATGCTTACATCTTTGATTTTTAACATTTTAAAGAGATGCTTTGCAGCAGATTTTCCCAGTGCAATATGTCATTTGATTTCCTGATTCCTGTTTCCATGGGTGCTGATTGTGGATCCAAGTAAAATGAAATCCTTGACAACTTTTCTTCTTTTATCATAATGTTACTTATTGTTCTAGTTGTAAGGATTTTAATTTCCTTTATGTTGATATGTAATCGATAATGAAGGTTGTAGCCTTTGATCTTTTATCATTGAAGACTTTATGTCCTTTTTGCTTTCAGGGAGCAAAGTTGTTTCATCTGCATATTGAAGGGTGTTAATAAGTGTTCCTCCAATACTGATGCTTCATTCTTCTTCATATACTTCAGTTTTTCAGAGTATTTTCTCAGCATACAGATTGAATAAAAATGGTGAAAGGATACAATCCTGACACACATCTTTTCTGATTTTAAGCCACACAGAATCCCTTTATTCTATTCCAATGATTGCCTCTTGCTTTATGTATGGCTTCTTCATAAGTAAAAATAAGTGTTCTTGAATTCTTACTCACATGATGTTATCCATAATTTGTTAGAGTCCACAGTCCTTGAATAATCAATGAAACACAGGTAAACTTCTTTCTGATATTCTCTGCTTTCAGCCAAGATCCATCTGATACCTGCAATGACATCACTCATTTCACATCCTCTTGTGCATCTGTGTTGAATTTCTGGCATTTCCTTGCAGATGTACTGCTCTGTTTTTTTTTCCTAAGAAGAGTAAATTTATTCAATACCCTAGTGACAGTTTTGATTATAAGTATCCAACAGTATAAAAAATACAAAACAGATTTTAGATTTCTAATATATTAATACAAAGTTTATGACTACATACAGTAACCCTACAGGCAAAGAGAGGTGGAAGGGGAGAAGAAGACTGTGGTTGAGGGCTAGTAATAAATAAATAAATACAGACGTAGAGATGATCCATATTATAGTATAGTCTACCACCAACACTGCAGCCAAATGTACAAAAAAAAA
>NW_006408679.1:2427564-2432910 GCF_000296735.1 Chrysochloris asiatica | reverse complement strand
TGTGTATTCTTTCGCTATCCCTATCGCCGCTGGATCTCCCCTCCTCGTGAACCAAACACGCGTGACAACTATGTCGAGGTCAGACCCCGGCAGAAGTGATTCATTCAGATTTTTTTTTTTTTTAATCAAAATCTCAATGTTCAAAATGCTTGACTAAGAGTAGCCAAACAAAATCAATCCACTCAGCATTGACATACACCTCTTTTCTTTTCGTAGAATTTTACTTTAAATATGGTGGTGGTTGTGTGCCGTGGAGTCAGTTCCGACTCATAGCGACCCTATACAGAGTTTCCGAGGCTGTAAATCTTTACGGGAGCAGAAAGCCTCATCTTTCTCCCGCAAAACAGCTGGTAGTTTCGAACTGCTGACCTTGAGGTTCGCAGCCCAATTTGTAACCACTATGCTACCAGAGCTCCTTAAACTTTAAATACAGAGTGAAGAAAAAACAAAATACCCACGTAGGTCAAAGCAAATCAAACACCGACTCTACTTAGATAAAACCTTCACAAAGGTCAGCTGAAGTAATCCAGAGCTAAAACTGAATTGTGCAGATTTTCAATGAAGTCACCAAACAGTCATATAACGCAAGCAAGTTAGTTATTTACATACTCAGCAAATCCTGTAAGAAATGCACCCCAAGAAGTATTCATCTTTGTTTTATACCATCTTGAAGGCTTGCACATTTTATTTTCCAGATCATTTAACGTTTTTAAATAGAGTATGCATTTGTTCTTCATCATGTGGTAATGCTTTGGTACCAATTTAGGATTGGTTATCCTAAAAACTTGTCATTTTCCCAAGAGAAGCTTTGATTCTGTTTTAGAAGTTTCATATAAATAAAATCTTTATCAAATATTAATATGGAGGGAGGCAAAACTGGACACAACATATACAGTCAAATTACCTCTCTGTATATTTAGTCATTACTTTCTACTTCAAGGTATTTGTGTCTAAAACCTTGGTTTGTCCTGCTTAATATTTCAGTAGTATAAGTTTGAATCTTCAGAAAGTTGGCAAGACCTTAATATTTCAAAATTATTTAACAAACACCCCTAGGGGCAAGTCCATGCTACTGAGTTATGACAAATATACTATCATGAGGGAAAACAAGTGTAGCCAGCCATCTTTAAAAATACCCCAACCACTGCTTCTCAATATAGATAGACTAAAACTACATATGGTTTATCATACAACAAAATTCCATCTGTTCCCTGAAACTCCCCTTTTCATTCATTAGAAGGGGATTAAAAAAAAAAACTTAACACTTTACAGCAGCATTCAGCTCTCCTATGAAATACTCAGCATCTTAAATATTATATGTACACTTTTTTGTGTGTGAACTAGATAGATACTGGCTTCAGAGTTTGTGGAACTGGGGAGAAAAATAACCCATTCAAAACCATTCTACATATTGTCTTTTGGCAGAATAGCAAGTATCCAAGCTAAAATAGGAGGGTTACTTTGTTGTGTCTTTCCAAACTTTAAACTGTTTTTTTTTTCCCGTTCTACATAAAGCTCAATCACCACTCCTGAGTAGAGATGGGGAGGGGCTCTGGCCCAGGCTCCTCTGGCTTTTCAGCAGCTGTTTTTTTTTTATTGCAGCCACAGGCTTGAATAGATGTGTGTTGATGAGGACTTCCCCAAAGTGGTCATTTTAGCTAATCCCACAACATATTTTCTGTCTTTTCCAGTATGTAATATCTAAAAAGGAAAAGACTGGTATTCTATTAGAGCCAGAAGCCATCTCTGTATCTGAACTATCATCTGACTGGTTACTGTAACAAGGAGACTGGGCTGGAGAGGCACTTGAGGTGGTACTGTGAGCATCAGAGTTAAGAAGTTTAATTTCCTTCTGTAGTTTTCTGATCTGGTTGCTTTTTATCCTGTTTTCAGATAGAATTTTCACTTTCTTTGGTTTCAATGTAGTCTTTAGACTGGGCCCTGCCCTTGCATCTACCACATGATTCCAATTTTTTTTTTTTTTAATCCTGCTGGCATCTTCTTCCATCTTTTCACAAGCAGGACGCAGGCATTGCAGATGTCTCCTGAACGAGTCTCATGCAACCCCAAACAGTTCTGGGAAGTCCTTTTCATAGCGTTTACTGTCAGTGAATCGAGAACTTGAGGACTTAGCTCTGCAAATACAGCAGCCCTCTATACTTCAGTACATCTTTGGCTTGTGAAAACCAAACATCTTTTCTTAAGCAGCCCTTTCT
The DNA here is from genome assembly GCF_000296735.1 of Chrysochloris asiatica. Taxonomy (NCBI): domain Eukaryota; kingdom Metazoa; phylum Chordata; class Mammalia; order Afrosoricida; family Chrysochloridae; genus Chrysochloris; species Chrysochloris asiatica. Next base: position 2,430,694 of record NW_006408679.1, on the reverse strand, counting down.
AAGGTGTGGAGTGCACGCCAGACCAGACCCCTCCTCCTCAAACTCCCTTGTCTAGAAAGATTGTCTCTTGCAATTCTGCAGTTGCTACCCTATTGCTCTGCTTTTTGAATCTTCTGCAAAACTTTACTTACACATGACATTAATGATATTGTTAGTTAATTTCTATATTCTGTTGGATCACTTTTCTTTGGAATAGGAGGGGAGCTTGTACTTTAGTTCATAGTTGTTGGGGCTGCAAGGATGGAGTGGTTTGTGTTGCTGAGCACCAGAAGGTAAGTATGTCTTGGGTCTTTCTGTTGGCTGCAGCAGCAATTGGGACCTTATTTCACTCTAGGTATGTCTACACAGTTACTCTATGTTCTCTTGGGAATTCTATGAAGCTTCCTTGAGTGGTCTTTCTCCTATGTTTATCTCAAGATGGCCACACTATGACAGGCCAGTTGGCAGGACCCTTCTGTTCCACCTCTTCTAGTTTGCTGGTTTCAGTCAGTTTCTTCTTCTAATCAGTGCTCAATCTAGTTCTTTATCCTTTCAGAATTGTTTTCTGTATCTGTTTCTCAGGTCTTTGCTGTCGATGGACATGGTATGTCTGAGTAAATGGCAATTTTGATCGAAAGTCTCCAATGATTAGTTTTAAATTATTAGTAAAACTGATATTATAATGGTAAAATAAATACTGCGTCTACTCCTCACTTATTGACTATCTTATTACCTAGCATTACACATTTACAATAATAGTAAAAATCTACTATCCTATTGTTCTGCACATTAACCACGTACATATGGTAGTAATAAGCACTAAGGTATGAGATGAGAGTGACGCTGGCTGTGGTGGTTAAGGTCATGTGTCAAATTTGGCTGGACCATGATTCTTAGTGATTTGGCAGTTATGTAATGATGCGATCTGGCAGTTATGGAATAATACAGTCATCTTCCATTTTGTGATTTGATGTAGTCACTCTCCATTTTTGCATAATATTCATTTTTGCACAACAACATGGTCATCGGAAACTAACCATCTCAATAAGTGATGAGTGAGTGTCCTGGTGTGGTGCTGTGGGTTAATGCGCTGGACAACAAAGTCAGTTTGAACTGTAGGACTGGCGGTTCAAGCTCACCAGCTACTCCTTGGAAACCCTATATAGGGTCTCTATGGGTTGGAACCAACTCAACGACACTTAACAACAACAAGAAGTGTATTTTAGGCACTTGAGATACAATATTTTTCCCCCAGCTGAGAAGTACTCACCTAACCTGACCCACGTCTAACTCTCCTCTATGTTCCTGAATAACCTTTCAGAAAATGACAAGGGGTTTCCCAACCTGCAGACAGGGATATGGGGAATAAAAGAAAACTGTAGAATGGAGGGAAAGTAAGAAGCTGGAGAGAACAGAGAAAAGAATCTTCCTTTTAGTTGTTGTTACTTTCCATGTTTTGCTTCATGTTGTCGGGTTCATAAGCAGCCGCTCAGATTCTATGACAAAGAAAGAATTAAAGTGTGCAGAGAAATGTAGTAATCTGAATATATTTGCATCTTTGAGATATGTTTTTGTTGTTAAGTGCTGTCAAGTTGGTTCCAACCCATAGCGATGCTGTATAGGGTTTTCAAGGAGCAGCTGGTGAGCTTGAACTGCTAACCTTGTAGTTCAAATGGCTTTTCAGTCTGGTGCATTAATCCACAGCACCACACCAGGACTCCCTTTGAGATATGGTAGTAAGTAAAAAGTATTGCTACTATGCTTCCAGTTCATACATGTACAAATATATTTCAAACAAATCATGTTTAAACATGTCTCTGTGATTGGAAGATGATTTAAGACAAGTTTTCTCTGTAACACACTTGTCTCTGTCTTGTTAGGGTGCCTTCAAAAAAAGATTAAATCTAAACAGTATCTACTGAGAAGATCTGCTAGGCCAGTTAAATTCAAGGCAGAGATGTCAGTCCCAAAGGTTATGTTTTTTGTGATTCCCATTGATAATCTTGATAAATTTTCTTGAAGAACAGAAAAGAATCATAGGGGTTTATTAGGAAAAAAATTCAAGAAAATTGAAAACTGCGTTGGTGAGAAAAAGGCCAGGAAATTTACACCAAAAATTTTCTTGGCATCACAGCAAGGCACATATTCATTCTTTGAATGTAGTAAGGGCTGTCCTATGAGAATTTTATTGGGAAACCTTGTGTTACTTACTCTACATCCCTGATGGTGTCCCTTCAAACTTCTTTTGTTCTCCCAAATCAAAGAACATTGAAAGGGAATAAGATTTGAGTCCCTTAACGATGCCCAAACTGCCGTTTTGACATGGTGTAAACAGAATTCTTCAAGGAAATATTGTTGTTAAGTGCCCTTGAGTCGGCTGACTCCGTGGCACACCACCACCACCACAGAGGGAGAGTATTGGTACTGAAAATGACAGTAAGCTCCCCCTTGCACACACAGTAAAATGTGACCATGCTGAGGACACTGACTCTTTGATGCCCTCTGGTGTTCGCCATTGACCACATCAAACTAATTTATCATGAATCAGTGAGTCGGAATCTGCTCAACCACCATGGTTTTAGTTTAGTGTTTTTGCTTGTTTGTTTGATTTTGAATTCACCAAAAGAGTCCCTAGATATTGCAAAGGTTTGCACCCAGGTGGAACCCAAAATTTGGCAGTGGCACTTCAGAAGAAAAGGACTTGCAATCTGCTTTCATAAAGATTGTTGCTATATGCTGTCAAGTCAGTTCTGACTCAGAATGACCATATCCAACAGAATGAAACATTTCCTGGTTCTGCATCATTCTCACAATTCTTGCTAAAGATGACAGCCAAGAAAAGCTTGTGGAGCAGTTGTATTCTGTGATATAGAGTCACCATGAGTCAGGACATGGCACAGGACAGCAACAGCAATTCATCAAATAACAAATTTACCAAATAGCTGTTGTTAGATGCTGCCAAGTTGTCTCTGACTCATAGCAACCCCATGTACATCAGGATGCAAGTTTCCAGTTCCTGTGCCATCCTCACAAAAGTGGGTATGTCACTTTGTCTTTTTAGCTTACTCTCTACTTTAGCTCTGGTAGCGTAGTGGTTACGAATCGGGCTGCGAACCTCAAGGTGAGCAGTTCGAAACTACCAGCTGCTCCG
>NW_006408679.1:2421692-2423014 GCF_000296735.1 Chrysochloris asiatica | reverse complement strand
ATTAATGCATTTGAGCTACGGTGTTGGAGGAGAATATTTAAAGTACCGTGGTCTGCTGAAGGAACAAACCAATTTATGTTGGAAGAAGTATAACCAGATTGCTCCTTAGAAGCCAGAATGACTAGATTTAGTCTCTCATACTTCAGATTATTATCAGGAGGGACCAGTCCCTGGAGAAGGACATCATTTTTGGTAAAGTGGAGGTTCATCAAAAAACAGGAAAACTCCCAATGAGATGCTTTGGGACAGCAATGGGCTCAAGCGTAACAATGATTGTGATTTTGGCATAGGACCTGGCAGTGTTTCGTTCTGCTGTGCATAACTTTGCTATGAGTTGGTACCAACTTGATGGCACCTAATGACAACAACAATTATTGTAGAGTGGCCTATTTCCTTAATTCTATTAGAGTTCGATTTATGAATTTTGAGGGTCATATGCTGGTTTTAAAAGGAGCTCTGTAGCGTACTGGTTATTAATCGGGCTGCTAATCTCATGGTCAGCAGTTTGAAACTACCAGCTGTTCCGTGGGAAAAAGATGAGGCGTTCTGCTCCTGTAAAGATTTACAGCCTCAGAAACCCTGTACAGAGTCGCTATGAGTTGGAACCGACTCCATGGCCCATAACAATACTGGTTTTGGACTCAAAGTCTATTTTTATCAGAAATTAATTTTGCCACTCCTGCTTGTTTGTGATTTCTGTTAGCACGAAATATTTTATCCCATCGTTTGACTTTTAATCTATTTTAGTCTTTGTGAGGTATATCTCTTGTAGACAGTACACTGAAGAGTCCTAATTTTTATATCCATTCTTCTACTCTCTGTATCTTGACTGGTGAGTTTAATTCATTGACATTTATTGTAATTTTTGATAGGTATGAATTGATTACTGTCATTTTTATGTAGTTTTTTTTAAAACTGGTTTCTTTGTTCCAAATAGTTTTCTGTCCTGAGTTTGTTTGTATGCTTACTTGTCATTTTCATCATTGCGATTATTTTAGTGTTTATGTGAATGTCTACTAACTTTCTTTGAGGTTACACTATCATTTATTAATTTCTTTCCCAGTTTAAAATAGTTTATTTGGAAATCTACTTGACTTCCATACAAGTTGGAAGTTCTGTAACAACTTTCTATCTCTTTGCTTTGTTGTCTTCATTCTGAATTGATATCTCTGGCTCTCTATTTTCAGTTTTGTAGGTTTGTTTTACTTTGGACACTGGAGTCCTGGTGTGGCACTGTAGGATAAGCGCTGGACCACATGATGGGTTTCAACCACAGGGTCAGCAGTTCAAACCAACTATCCATTCTTTGGAAACCCTATACA
>NW_006408679.1:2419016-2420167 GCF_000296735.1 Chrysochloris asiatica | reverse complement strand
GATGGCACCTAACAACAACAACATTCATAATGAAGGGTCCAATTGACCAGGTTGTGCAATTGATGCTTACTCCCTGTGTCATACTTTTTTGTCTTCATCTGGTTGAATTCTGGTCAGCAAGCCATCCACGCTACGCCTGATGGGTAATGTCTGCAAGTTTGGGAGTTCTTGCATGCCTCCCCCTTCTTCAGATCCAGTGGCTGCTTCATTCTTAACTTTAGCCTTCAATGGTAAGGTCATTGTCTTAAGGCTCAGGAGTTCACACAACACCCTGAACTTCAAACCTGTCAGCCCATCCTTTTCTCTTTCTCTCATTCCAAGGTCATTGGACGTCCATGGAATATGGCAAATCTCATCCCATGTCTTCTTTGCTGCAGTTCCCCTGCTTCCACTCATAAGTTGACTGGACAGTTGTCATCGAGTATACAGGACTGTTCATGTATTCCCTTTGAGTTTCAGTAAACTCATGAATTGGCTGTTTTTTACCTTGATGGCTCCAGGGCAAACAGCTTGCTTTGCTTGATAATGTCACAGCCAAACAATCTGCTGCTACCTCCCCTCCCCCCACATTGGTCTCTTTTTCAAGAAGTATCTCGTGTTCCTCTAGTCATTCCAGGTTTAGTCTCAAAGTCTTTTCAATTAGGAATGTGCCACCCCTGAAGGTTCTAGGTAGGGCTCAGGATTCCACCAGAGGCTCCGTATTCCACCAAGGATTAACAAGAAGTCTGTTTTCCTGGGTACAATCTAGATTCCTTTTAGATCATCCAATCCATTGTAGGTGGAAGGTGGGCTTACAAACTTCTGTAATCATCTCCCCAGTTATCCTTTCTATCCCATTTAGATGTCTATATTACTCTAGTAGGCAGGGAAACCCAATATCTGCTAAACAGTCAAGCATTTTAACATTATTTCCTCTCCTTTATCCCTTCAGCCTATGTCTCGATTCCTAAATCATTGTTGTTGTTGTTAAGTGCCATTGAGTCAATTCCGACCCATAGCTACCCATAGGTTTTCCAAGGAGCGGCTGGTGAGCTTGAACCACTGACCTTGCAGTTCAAACAACTTTGCAGTCTGATGCATTAGCCCACAGTGCCACACCAGGACTCCATCATTGTTGTTGTTAAGTACCGTGAAGTCGGTTCCAACTCATA
>NW_006408679.1:2409684-2417901 GCF_000296735.1 Chrysochloris asiatica | reverse complement strand
GGCACTTAACAACAACAACATATTCAAATTAAATTTTGATTTAAAAACGAATTTCATTTTAATTATATTTAACTGAGATTAATTTAAATTTTGTTAAAGTGTTCTAAAGAAATCAGAATTAAAAAAAAATTCAATGAAATTAAATCAAATTCAAAATTACTAGAAAAAAGGAGAAATTGCCCAAACTATCCAATTCCTTATGAAAAACTGCAATTTGGTTTCAGACAAGAAGTATGTGGAATAGTAAATCTGGGTAGCTTACATAAAGATATAATGAATTAGTAAAATTAGTCAAAGAAGCAGAAAGGAACAGATTACTATATAATTGTAATAATCCCAATGAATAAAAACTCAAATTTGAAAAACTATAACAACAAATATAAAATTTGGGTATGAACCAAAAAGTTCAATGATTAAAACTGAAAACACACATACACCTGCATAAAATTAACATAAGGAAATGAAATATGAAATGCTGAAATTATTATTTTATAAATGAGAAAAAAAAATCTGTCACCACGTGTAACCACCTATAGTTTATATTAGTTTTCTGACCAAATAGCTTAAATTGTTTTGGAAAACTGTTAGGTTTTGGTAGTTTGACCTTGATGATTTTCCTGTGCACTGATTGCCCCAGGTTATGATTTTAGGGGTCAAACATTTCCTTTGTTCCATTTACCTACTGGTTACTCAATTAATACAAACACCTTTTATTAGTGTATTATTTTACAGCTTAAAAATCTCTATCTTACATTAATTATCTCAGTTAATCTGTACAAAAATTCTGTGAAGTGGTTTTTTAACTCTAGTTTACAATCAGGCCGACATCTCAGAGAAATGAGCATTTTCCCCAAAGGCACCAACTTCCAATCATGTCAGAAACACCTAAAGCTTACATTTTAGCCAAAATAAAATGTGTACTTGCTAGCACCTGTGATTTAATTATCAATTACTATATCAAATGTAGGAATTTCCATATAATGTATTTGGGAGTCTCTTGTGGGTCCTCCCCTTATTTTCACAGCATTAGTCATTTTTGAACTAATGCTCTTAAATGCTAATTAATATTTACTGAGCAATTACTCTGCACCAGTCACAGGACTGGAGTTCTGGCATGGCCCTGTAGGAGAAGCACTAGACTGCTAACTGAAAGGTGGATGTTTCAAACTCACCAGTCACTTCGTGGGAATCCTATACAAGGTTGCTATGAGCCAACAACAACAATCACAGTACTAAGTTGTTTTTATTCATCATCCACAATCTAGTTCCAACAATAATCATCTTATTTATATTTCCAAATCCTGGGCCTCACTCATTTTCCAACTGGTTGCAAACACCTGCTTGAAGGTAGGGATAATCACACAACTGTAGTAAGTACTGAAGACAGACTTCCCCGGATTGGTAGCTGTGGTTGACAAGCTTCCCTCTCATGATGACTCCATGCACAACGGAACAAAACGCTGCCCAGTCCTGTACCACCCGCACAATCAGTTGTAGATTTGTTGTTGTTGTTATGTGCCGTGGAGTCGGTTCCGACTCATAGCAACCCTGCATAGGGTTTCTGAGGCTGTAAGTCTTTACAGAAGCAGAAAGCCTTATCTTTCTCCGGCAGAACAGCTGGTAGTTTTGAACTGATGACTCTGAGGTTAGCAGCCTGATTCGTAACAGATTATACCATTATAATCCGTAGGGTTTTCATGGAGGAAAATTCCCAGGCCTTTCTTCTTATAATTTGTTTTAGTCTGGGAACTCTCCTGAGACCTGTTTAACATTACAATAACACACAAGTCCAACACACAAAACCCCCACAGACAGACATGTGGTAGTTGTGCATGAGGTACACTGCCCAATATTGAACCCAGGTCTCACTAATGCAAGGAGCGAATTCTATCACTGAATCTCCACTGTCCAACTCATAGTGACCCTGTATTGGGTTTGCACTGCCGACCTTTCGATCCAGTGCTTATCCTACAGCACCACACCAGGATTCCTCACTACTGAAATGTCTTTCCTCTTTACTGAGTCTATAAGCCCCAAGGAGAATTTTTTTTTTTTTAATCCTTCCACCCTCCTTCAGTCCTTAGTTGAATGTTTTACATGCATTCATTTGTTTAATGTTTATTAACTTTAAGGTGCATTTTATCTCTGTTATTGAGTGCTTTTGAGTTAATTCCAGCTCATAGCAACCCTATAGTTGTTAAGTGCCATCGAGTCGATTCTGACCCATAGCGACCCTGTATAGGGTTTCCAAGGAGCGACTGGTGAGCTTGAACCGCTGACCTTGCGATTCAAATGACTTTGCAGTCTGGTGCATTAACCCACAGCGCCACACCAGCAACCCTATAGGGCAGAGCAAAACAGCTCCTTAGGGTTTCTGAAGCTGTAAATATTTAATGAAACAGATTGCCTCCTCTTCAGAGATGCTGCTGGTGGGACAAACTGCTGACCTTGGTGAGTTCAAACTGAAGACCTTGCTGGGTTTGAATTGCTAACCTTTTGGTTAGCTGCCCAATGCTTAACCCACGGTGTCAGTTTGTCTAAATCAAGTCAAGGAAGAAAATGTAAATTGGTGACTTTGGCCACTAGATGGCATATGACACTTGATGGTCAACAGAAAACTCCTTGCATGCTATTACAAATTCCACTTGGATTTTAGCATGAAAGCAAACCTTGTGTTACTGTAGTCTTTGTTGTTGTTATTAAGTGCCATCAAGTTGGTTCCAACTCATAGAAACCCCGTACAGGGTTTCCAAGAAGTGGCTGGTGGGATTGAACCACCAACCTTATCACTAGCAGTCCTGTGCAAAATAGGTTATTGGCCAGATTTTTCTAGCATCAGCTTTTAATTACTTATGGGAGGCGAGGCTTTCTAGGTATAATGCAGAAATAATTTTTAGTCAACTCTGGAATTTATTTTATAATACTTTCTCCAATTAAAAAAAAGCACAAAACTTTTTATTGTGAATTGTGTGAAGGTTTACAGAGCAGATCAGTTTTGTATTCAACAATTCATACGCATTTTGTTTCATGTCATTGATTGAAGTCCCCACAATGTAACATCACTTATTCCACTTCTTCCCTGTTTTCTCCTATTTTCCTAACCCTTCCTGCCTTCTGAACTTTGGGTTTAGGCAAATGCTGCCCTTTTGATTGTGAATGACTGATAGGTCTAACGAGTACAGTAGTGTTACTACTCAACTTATAGACCTGTCTACTGTTTGCCTGGAGTTCTGGTGTGGCGCTGTGGACTAATACATCAGACTACAAAGTTGTTTGAACTGCAAGGTAGGTGGTTTAAGCTCACCAGCTGCTCCTCAGAAACCGTATACAGGGTTGCTATGGGTTGGGATCGACTTGACAACAACACCAACATTGTTTGGCTGAAAATTGAGACACTTCACCCTCTACCCCAGATGTATGGCCCTGAAGAGTGAATAAAGGCAATAATCTGGGGTGGGGGATGGGTGTTTCATTTCCCTTTTGTAAAATTAATATTTTGCTGGAACTTCCAGCAAGATAGTGGACTAAGCAAACACAATACAAATATATGAGAGACCAGACAAAACAGATACAGATGATAATTCTGGAACCCTGAACTTCAGAGGAAAGGATAGAGAAGTGGATTGAATACTGACTGGGAGAAGCATCTGAATAAAAGCAGAAAGAGAAGAGACAGACCCGGAGCCAGCTAGCTTGACATGAACTTTTGCTTGCAGTATTCAATTGAGGCAGTGCATTGTCAAAGCCTGGAGTTTTGAATTTCAGCGGCATCAAGGCAAAGAAAGTCGGCCTATCAGAGAAAACCTTTTTCTAGGACTGAAAATTTACAGGGTAAGCAGTATGAATGCAGTTGCTCAAAATTCCAATCAGAATGGAAGATTCTTCATATCAAGGAACATGCTTGTCTCCTCAGTGTACTTGGTTGATAACTGGCAATTTAGGCATTGGCTATCAAAAATGGGGGAGTGTTATGAAGGCATGAAGTAGCTGATTTACAAGCTTTCATGGATGGGCTTAGTTTTAGAATGAGGGGACAAAGGAGAATCCCCACTGACTAGTTTTCTAGATGGGTCTTTTCCAGATGGGTCTCATGAAAGGGAAGTGGGGTATGATGCTGATAGTGATCATTTCAATTGTGAGTAGGATTGTGATTGTCAAAAGTGTAATTGTAGAAGATGTGTAACTAAAAGGAAAGAGTAGTTTTCTTTCATTTCAACAACAGGCGATAATTGGACCATCATTAAGGAAAAGCATGAGTAGAGCGTGCAATTCTTGCCTGCAGGAGTAGAGGCGGTGGCATGCAAAAACAGAGCAGCTATGGGCTCTAGGCCCATGGACTGAGTAAGGCTGCATGCCTATGGGCAGGAGTGTGGCTTGTACAATGTGCCTTTTGAACATTGAAATGGATATATATTTTTTCTTTTGTTTTGTATGTGTGCATCAAATATTTTTGCTTTCATAATTTGTGACATGTAAGATGTAAATAGGGCCAGTGTGTTTTTAGTTATACATGTTTTAGTTATATCAAGTTAGGTGTAAGTATGAGTTTACAATTTTCTTTATTTAGAGATCATGTGTATACTTTAGAGGCTTCAAGTTGACAAGGGTGGACTGTAATGATTAGGGTTCTATGTCAGTTTGACTAGGCTAAGGTGTCCAGAGGCTTAGCAGCTGAGATGTGCTTATTCCCATGGAGATGAAACCTAATACAGGCATAGTTCATTCTATGATGAGTGGCTATGAGTGTCAATCAATTGAAGGGATGTTTCCTTGGAGGTGTGGCCTGCTCCCAATATAATGGACACACAGGAAAGGCTTTCTCTCTCTCTTCCTCTGGGGACCTGGATCTCTACAATTGTAAGCCATTTTCCTGATAATAAACTTCTCTCTCTCTAAATATATGCATACAGATATATGCTTCACTGGTTTTGTTTCTCTAGAAATCCCAGCCTAAGATAACTTCTTTCTGGTATTCTCCTGTTTCAGCCAAAATTCATCTGACGTCAGCAACAATATTCTGAGCTCCATATCCTCTTCTGAATACAGTTTGAACCTCTGGAAGTTCTTTGTCAATGTACTGTTGCAGCCAGTTTTAAATTATTTTTAGCAAAATTTTACTTGCATGCGATATTAATGATATTGTTTGACAATTTCAGCATTCCATTGGGCCACCTCTCTTTGGAATGAACACAAATATGAATCTCTTCCAGTCAGTTGGCCAGGTAGCTCTCTCTTTCTCTTTCTCTCTCTCTCTCTCTATATTGTTGTTGTTATGTGTCGTGGAGTTGGTTCTGACTCAGAGTGACCCTGTACAGGGTTTCCAAGGCTGTAAATCTTTACAGGATCAGAAAGCCTCATCTTTCTCCTGTGGAACAGCTGGTAGTTTGAACTGCTGACCATGAGATTAGCAGCCCAATTTGTAACCACTACGCTACCAGAGCTCCTTACTCTCTCTATATATATTTCACTGGTTTTACTTTTGTAGAAAACCAAGCCTAAGACATGTGGTACTGAGAGTGGAGGGGTCTAGAGAAATAAAGTCACAAGAATGAGTTTTCAAGTCACAAGAATGAGTTTTCTAAATTGGTTATCAAGTCTGATTAATTTTGAAGGCATTTAGCTAGTGGAGGCATGCTGGACCTCCACTTCCTGGGAATCAGCCTTGGGCTGATTTTGAGTTTGATCCTCTTTCCCCTTTGTGGCATTAGAGGAAATCAGACATGACCTCCATATGGTTTTACAGTTGGCATCAGGAGTGGGATTCACTGCCTGGCTTCCATGGCTCTGGACTTATGGAAGTATGTATGGGAAGTGAAACTTTTGCATTTTAGATGCTTAGTTTAGATTTTGTTATCTGTAGTGGTTGAAAGAAATATAGGGGACAACAAAAGCAGAGATATAAAGGATAAAATCCAAGGGAATAGAAAGAGAAGTAGAAGAAGGAGAAAGAATAAACGAGCAGAAACAATGAAACAAAAACCAAACAAACCTGGAAGCAAAACAAAAAACAGTGCAGCTGTTGGATCCAGAGAGGAGAAAACTCTGGGGGGTCCTGTAAGCCAAGAATCTCACGAAGTGGATGTAAGAGGGGTGTGACAGCAGAATTCCTGGCCTTAGATAGAGTTCCTATTGGTCTTGGTGTTATCTATGTTCAGGACACTCAATCCAGAAGTAGTTAGTGGAGGCTCTTGATGGAGCTGGTGTCAGTGTCTGTTAGGACCACAGGGCAGCTGGGGGCAGAGTGGCTGGTTAAATGTTGCTCTGGGGACTGCAGGTTTTGAAGGTCTTTGGCCAAGCCTGCTTGAATCAAGGCACCAAAGCTACACACCAAAGCAATACTGCAGGCCCCCAGCTTACACTGGCGTGGCTCCCAACTATCTGACTCCAAACTCCCAGAGAGTAGGGTCTGTGCTGAGGATGGATGAGGGTGGGAGTTGGCCACCCCTCTGGTCACCAGGGGAGCATGGGGAAAAAAAGAAGTAATCACACTTTTTCCATCACCTGTGTAAATTTGATCTGCCAGGCCATCTTCTGTTGCCAAAGCTACTCACAAGATGGTTGTGGAGCATCTGGTCAGCCAGTCTTCCTCTCTTGTCATCCCTGCTCAACTTTTCCTCCCAGCAAGCATTTCAGGGTTCCTGAAATTTCATCTGTGTCTGTTTCATTTTATCTCTCATATCTTTGTTGTAGAGGGTCCATGTAGTGTATCTGCCTAGGCGCCATCTTGTGGAAAGTCTCTATTTGTTATTTTAAGCCTGAAGATGTCATCTCATTGACATTTCAGAAATAGGAGGATTTACAGTCATTTATTTATAATAAATGTCCCAATGGGGTCAAACCTAGCAACAATTGTGAGGATGATTCAGGATCGGGCAGTGTGTCATTTGGTTGAAAGTGACTCATCACTTAACAATTACAACAACAAATCTAAAATATATGGACTCAGAATGTATTATAATGTGAGAAACACCTAAGGTGCAACTATTTGACACTCCACATCTGGAGTAAAGAAGAGTGACGAAAATCAAAGATGCATGAAGCTATCAGTCAAAGGATTAATGGATCACACAAAACTCAGTCTCCATGAGCCTGAGACCAGAAGCACTAACTGGTGCCTGGCTACCATTAGCAACCACTCTGAAAAGGTGTAGAAGACTCCGGGGAGAGTAGGGGAAAAAGTGGGACAAAACTTAAAATCATAAAGACCACTGGTCTGATAGAGACTGGTGGAATGCTCAAGACTATGACCCTTAGTCACTCTTCAAGCCTGGAAATGAACTCACCCCGGTGAATCAACTTTCAATTCAACAACAGTCAGGCCTATAAGGTGAACGGAGTCCTGGTGTGGTGCTGTGGGTTAATGCGCCAGACTGCAAAGCCGTTTGAATTGCAAGGTCAGAAGTTAAAGCTCACCAACTGCTCCCTGGAAACCCTATAGTGTTGCTATGGGTCAGACCACCACTTGTCTGTCAGTTTGTCATATTGTGGTGGCTTGTGAGTTGCTGTGATTCTGAAATCTATGCCACCAGTATTTTAAATACCAGCAAGGTCACCCATTGTGGACAGGTTTCAGATGAGCTTTCAGATGAAGACAGACTAGGAAGAAAGAGAGACGAACTACTTCCGAATATTTAGTCAATGAAAACATTATGAATAGCAGAGAAACACTGACAGTCATAGTGCCAGAAAATGAGCCCCTCAGGAAGGCACTCAAAATGCGACTGGGGAAGAGCTGCCTCCTTAAAGTAGAGTTGACTGTGGGATGACACCAATAAAGTCCGTGGGAGAAAAGCCTACGGGACCTTCATTTGCTGATGGGGCACAACTAAAATGAAGAGGAACAGCTGTAAACATCCACTGAAAATCGGAACATGGAATGTATGAAGTACGAATCTGAGAAAGTTGGAAGTTGTCAAAAAGGAAATGGAATGCATAAACATCGATGTCTTAGGCATTAGTAAGCTGAAATGGACTGGTATTGGCCATTTTGAATCTGATAACCACATGGTTTACAATGCCAGGAATGACAAATTGAAGAGGAATAGTGTTGCATTCATCATCAAAAAGAACATATCCAGATCAGTCATGAGGTACAATGCTGTCTGTGATAGGATAAGATCCATGTGCATACAGGGAAGCCCAGTTAATACCACTATTATTCAAATTTACACACCAACCACTAAAGACAGTGAGGATGAAATAGAAGAATTCTACCAA
>NW_006408679.1:2403089-2407624 GCF_000296735.1 Chrysochloris asiatica | reverse complement strand
ACATATTGTCAGGAGGGACCAGTCGCTGGAGAAGGATATCATGTTTGGTAAGGTGGAGGGTTAGAGAAAAAGAGGAAGACCCCCAACGAGATGCATTGGCCAAGTGGCAGCATCAATGGCCTCAAATGTGGCAACAGCATTGAGGTTGGCCCAGGATCGGGCAGTGTTTCATTCTGCTGTGATAAGGTCACTATGGGTCAATACCGACTCGATGGCACCTAACAACAACAACAACAACAATGGGTCAGAATCGACTCAACAGCACTTAACAACAACAGCATGGGTGAACAGTAACTCCAGAGAGGTATGCACTCCTTTATATTACGTAAATTTTTCTGGTATTTGACATAATTCACTAATCTTTTTAAAACACTCTGTCCTCTTGGTTTTTGTCACATTTGTAAGTTCCTGTAGAAGGTCAGCATTTGCCCAAAGTTCACAAGGCAGAAAGGGATAGGGAAGAAGGATGAATGGAAATGTGATACACAAAGAGGATATGAGATGAATGCTCTTTCGTTGTGGGGATTGCAATCAGTGTCATGAAACAAAATGTGTAGAAAGTGTTGAATGGGAAACAATTTGTGCTGTAAAATCCAAAACAAAATAAAAAGTTTTAAAAAATGTACTACAGTAACAGTACAAACCTTTTGTAGAGTTAAGTGTACATGTTACTGCCTGTCAGAGACTGTTGAGCTTAGCCTCCAGCATCAAATACTCCCTCGGTATTTTAAAAAAACTTTCTGTAGCCTTTATAGTCCTTGCCATAGTCTTAGTCCTAACTTTTATATTAGCTTGCATTGCTTTTTAAGTGTTCTGTGTGAATAATGGAGTCCTTGTGTGACGCTGTGGGTTAAGGCACTGGACTGCAGTCAGTTTGAACTGCAAGGTCCATGGTTTAAGCTCACGAGCTGTACCTTGGAAACCTTATACAGGGTCTCTATGGGTTGGAACCGACTCGACAGCATTTAGCAACAACAACAACATGTGTATAATATGTCTTGACTCTGCATCAGAAAAATGAAAATCCATGAAAGGCTATTTGGAACTGCATGTGTGGGCAACCAGTAACTTAAAAATGACTGTTGATTTATTGCTGCTTTAAACCTGAGACATGAATAATTGCTAAGCTTTTATTCATAAGACACAAATATATAGAAGAGATAAACCATTAACTGGGGGAATATTTCTCACAAATGCTCATGCCCTTATTATAGACAGAGGCTGTATGTATTCTAAGAAAAATATTAAGACATTATAGAAAAGCTAAGCACATTAAAAATTATTCATCAATGAGGAAATAAAATGGCTAATAAACAAGAAAAACTATATAACTTCATTACTAATAAAATAAATGTAAAGTGAAAAAATAAGATTTAATTTCTGACAAATTGGTAAAAACTCTTAAGACTTTAAAAATGGAAAAATACTGAGGAAAGACAGTTTATACACAAAAGATGCACTCAGCAGCTGTAACTGGCTGTCAACCATTTCCCCAAACCCTCCATTTGCTTGGAGGAGAATTAATCAAGGGAAGGGAATTAATCAAGGGAGTCACATGATCAAACTTGGACATACCAATGAACAAATATAAACTGAGCACTGAATGTATGTATGCCAGACCCTGAACCTGGTAATGGAGATACAAGAAAGAATAAGTCATATTTGATACAAAAAGAAGTAAATCGCAGAGGGACAGAGTGTGACAGGAGAGGTTGTAAGATCAGGCCTTGAATTGCTTTCTGAGCTGTGTTAAAGAGTCTGCAATTCATCCACAGGCCAGCTTCTGGAGAGTAACATAACTAGAATTGTGGATTTGTTTGTTTGTTTTTACTTTCTTTTGTTATGACCTTGCTTTTATTTGTTTGTTTTTAAAGCTTTTATTGTGAATTGAGTGTGGTTTACAATCTCCTCCATGAACCATAAATTAACAGTATTTACCTCTATTCCCTTTATTTTTTTGATGTACACATACCACACTAAAAATATATACTCACTTAAATGTCCAAAGGGCACATTTGCAAGCCAGCTTCCTGCCCTCATGGACACTGCCTTTCTCAGTCCATGGACCTTTAGTTCTCAGCTGCTCTGTCTCTATGTCATTGTCTCTGTCACCATTTCTGTTGTCGCTGCTTCTCTGGTTAGGATCCCATGCTCCACTCATGCTCTTCTCTCCTGATGGTCCTAGAGTCCTCTGTTCCTGAAATGACAGATTAACTGCTCTCCCTTTTAGTTACACCTCTTCTACATTTACAGTTGTGACAGTCACCATTAGTCCTGAAAACAACTACTCACAATTGAATCATAAAATCCTATTCGCATCATCCTTCATGCCCTTTCATCAGACCCATCTGGCCAAGGGGAGAACTATTCAATGGGGATACTACTTTTATTCGCCTTTTGTTTTGGATGGTTAAGGTGAAGAGATGACATCCAACTGTAAATGTTCAGTAGGGTCTAGAAATACTGTTGATGCTAGAAGAATATAAAATTATCCAGAGACAGTGAATAAAGTGAGGAGTGTAGTGGAGAGGACAGAAGCAGGCCTAGGGAAGAACCTCAACAAACACCAACCTCTAACGTATAATCGGAATGAGACCGGCTTGCAGAGAAGCTCGAGACAGTAGCCACAAGGTTATGAAGAAACCCAGGAGCTTACAAATGTGACAAAAAACAAGAGGGCAGAGTGTTTTAAAAAGATTAGTGAATTATGTCAAATACCAGAAAAATTTACGTAATATAAATGGAGATTTCTTTTTAAGTGTGAAGTTGGTGCAAGCAGTTTTAGTGGAGTGGATAAGATTGGAAAACTCCACTGCAGTAGGTTTTGAAGCAAGTGGAATGTGAGTGTACAATGAAAATGAGCCATAGAGCAATAGAGGGAGAAAGGACGGAGCTGAGGATGAGGATCCACTTGTGTGTGTTTAAGTTCTGAATGAGCCAGCAAGGAGGAAGGTAGAGGTGAAAGAAAGCTCACATTCAAGGCACTTGGAGGCAAGGATGGACAGCATGCAGAGCACAGGTCTGAGACTGGCCTGAACTGGGGGGAGAACATGCCCCTCTATAGTAGCAGAAGGGGCAGGAAAGTTGTTACTGTTACCAGTGACTTTGTAGATGGGGTGTTGTTGATAAGCACCCTGTAGCCAGTTCTGACTCATAGTGACCCTGTATAGGGTTCTTGAGGCTGTAAATCTTTATGGGAGCAGAAAGCCTCATCTTTCTTCTGTGGAATGACTGGTAGATTTGAACTACCCAGCTTGTAATCCACTATGCTACCAGAGCTCCTTTGTAGATGGGGTAGTACAATTGAGAAAAAAATCTTCTCTGGTTGCTTCCATTTTCTCTGTGAGGTGGCAAAGTCATATAGAGAGAGTGGAAGGAAGAGGTAGGATTACAGTTGGGAGGACAGAAGAGAATGTTTGGAATGGTCACTGTGGAGAACAGGAACAATCTAATTCAATGCCATAGCTACTTTGTACTAAAACACATTTCGATCCGTTTGTTTCTGGCACTGATTATGCTGTCTTCATTTTGCTCATGGCATTTCATAGTCTTCCCTAGAGAGGAGCAGGTTTGATCTGAGCTGAAAAGAGGAGCATGAAGGGCTTGAAAAGTTCATGGAGACTTTTCAATATCTTTTAATTACATTTTCCACAGACACCCCCCTGCCCACTCCAGTTTATAACTCTTACAAATTTCTTCCTTGTACAGATCTCTGCATTCTTTAAAACTTTTTATTGTGAATTGAGTGAAGGTTTACAGAACACATCATCCGTTTGACAAACTACAAATCAGATACTTTGCTTCATTACAATGCTTGCAATTCCCTCCACATACCATCAGTTAATAGCATTTACCTCTGTTCACTTTACCTCTTGCTCTCTGTGTCTCCTGCTTCCTTCATCTTTTCTCTGTCAGCCTCCCTCTTGTTGCATATTGCCTGCCCCATCACCCATGTTAACAGGGGCCCCACACTTATTTTTTTTTTTCTTAAATGTTTTACTGTGAATTATGTGATAGTCTACATGGGAGAACATTAGTTTTACATTCATTCCATCGTATATCATCTCATTGCCATGGTTACAATCCCCTCCATGCATCATTAACCAACTAAGGGTTATACCCTGCAATCCTTCCCCTGTACCCCCCAGGTCTTCAGCACACAGTCACTTTCCCTCTCTGGATCTAAAGTCTCCAGCTGCTCCATCGCTCCACGTCATCATCTCTGCCTTCATTTCAGGCATCACTGCTTCTCTGGGTAGAGTCCCGCTCTCTGCTCTTCTCCCTTGATGGTCCCAGGGACCTCCACTCCTACACTGAAAAGTTAATCACTCCCCTCCTTGCTATAAAACGTCAAACCTTTACATTTCCAACCCTCACAATCAGTCCTAATAACAATTATTCACTATTGTATCACCAGAGACCCGTCTGCATTTCATTGCATCAGCTCCGCCTAGACAGATTGAATACTACTCACTGGAGATTCTACCTTTCTCCAGGCCCTCTGGATCTAGGTTCCCTCTTGAAAGCTTGTAAGC
>NW_006408679.1:2387019-2395569 GCF_000296735.1 Chrysochloris asiatica | reverse complement strand
CAGCAAAAAAAAAAAAAAAAAAAAAAAAAAAAAAAAAACAAAAAAAAAAAAAAAAAAAAAAAAAAGACTAAAAAACAGCAACAACAAAAACAAGACTGATACTGCAGTCTCTAGTCACAGAAAAGAGAGAGGAGGGAGAGAAGAAAAAGGAAGAGAGAAAAAAAAATCTATAGCCTAATATGAGCTCTCTTTCCCTCCCTACAGCTCTCCTTCTCTTTCCCGTGTTACAAAACAGAACAAAAAGCAAACAAGAAAAGTTCAAGGTCTGCTCTTGGGTTGAGTATCTGTTGGCCGTTTGGCTTTAAGTGGAAACTGTCTCTTTAAATTTCGAGGAGATCTATGCACATGCGTAGTAGAACGCTCTGAGGGTGGGGCTGGGGTATCCACTAGCTCAGGCACCCCTACAGTTACCAGAATGGAGGTATGCAGACAACAAGGGACCAACAAAAAGATACCAAAAAAAAAAAAAGAATGTTCACACCTCTATCTTTGCAGCACTGTCAGGCATCCATGGCTGCTCTGATCCTTTCCCTGCTTGGCTCCATACAAAATGGCAGCTCCTGGAACAACTGAGCATCCTGAACCAGGAAGCAATGGATTTCTTGCTTCTGCCACAAACTCCCCAGCTGTAAGTCTTCCAACCTTCTAAATATTCCTTTATATGTGGTTCAGAGTACTGGGACCATTCCCTGAGCATTCTTAGTCCTGTATTCTGTGTTGTTCCTGGCAGAACTTGTCACTGCACTTTCACCTGATCTGCCATCTTTTTCCGGAAGTCGGCCCCACACTTTTTGAAGCCCCTTCAGATGTGGTAGGTCAGGTGTCAGCTGAGGTCACTTTACATGGCACAACTGAGGCAAACTTTCTTGCTTTCTTCAAGGATCTATGGGTCCCCAGGGATGGCGAATCCTCAAGGTGGCTTCTGGTTTTAGGTGTTTGCTTTCTTGAACATGTTCTATTTCTCAGTACTTTCATTCATGAGTATAAATGGTTTACTGAAGATTGGGGCAGCAGAGAGATTTATATCTCAGCAACATAAACTGTAGAAAATTCAACATTAGCTATTTCTCTCTGGAAATCCTTTGACAATTTCTGAAAGTAGATCTTGCCAGTTTCTATGTGATTCAGCTCTCCTCTCTTATTAGATCTCTTTCTGTCTCAAAAAGTATGCTCATAAGGTTAACACTCTGTTTTGTTGCCTTGATTTCTTCTGCTGATCTGTGACATCAATGTCTCACCTTCTACTGCCATACTGTTTACTTATTAAGGTATTTTTTTCTAAATAAAAACTGCTACTATCAGATATTTTGCATACATCCCTATGCAGAATCTTGAAAATCACTGTGATGGTTGGAGTTGTGTCAACTTGACTGGGTCATGGTCTCAGTGATTTGACAGTTGTGATGTAATCATCTCCTAAGATGAGATCTGGTATAATATCTCCATGATAAAATCTGCTAAGAAGAGTTAGTAAATTGAAAGGGAGTTTCCTCAAAGGTATGTCCTGCTTCCAATATATAAAGAACCAAAATATGGCCTCGAACATATCCCAGTTGAATTTAAAGATCATCTCAAGAGCAGATTTGATGCATTAGACACTAATGACCCCAAACCAAAAGAGTTGTGGGATGACATCAAGAACATCATACAGGAAGAAAACACCAGGTCATTAAGAAGACAAGGAAGAAATAAAAGACCAAAATGGATGCCACAAGGGACTCTGAACTTGCTCTCCATCATTGAGATACTAAAGCAAAGGGAAGAAAAGAGGAGGTAAAAGAGCTGAAAAGAGATTTTCAAAGGGCAGCTCGAGAAGACAAAATCAAATATTATAGTGAAATGTACAAAGATCTGGAGTTAGAAAACCCAAAGAGAAGAACATGCTTAGCATTTTTCAAACTTAAAGAACTAAGGAAAAATTCAAGGCTTGATACTTTTGGCAAAATATTGAATGCTGCAAAAGCATCAAAAGAAAATGGAAGGAATACACAAAATCATTTAGCAAAAAGAAAATGGTTGATATTCAGCTAAAAGAAAGGAAATGATCAAGAGCCAAGGGTACTGAAGGAAGAAGTGCGAGGTGCACTGAAGGCACTGGCAAAGAACAAGGCATCGGGAATTGATGGAATACAAATTGAAAAATTTCAACAAACTGATGCAGCACTGTAGGCACTCACTCATCTATTGCCAGAAATTTGCAAGATAGCTACCTGGTCAACTGATTGGAAGAGAAGTGACTCAGTGGAATGCTGAGATCATCAGACAATATCATTAATATCACATGCAAGTAAGATTTTATTAAATTAAAAAACAACTGCAACAGTACATTGACAAGGAACTGCCAGAGATTCAAGCCATATTCAGACAAGGACATGGGATGAGGGATATCATTGCTGACATCAGATGGATCTTGGCTGAAAGGATGGAATACCAGAAAGATGTTTACCTGTTCATCATTGACTATGCAAAGACATTTGACTTGTGGCTCATGACAAGCTATGGACAACATTGCAGAGAATGAGTATTCCGGAACACTTCATTGTGATGATTTAATAGTATGTCCCTTTATAAGCATACTATGACTGGTTACCTAGAGTTCCTTTCTAAAGTTGACAAAAAGTTCACCAATTCTGCAGGCTTTGCTTTACTTTTTGGTTTGATTTGGTGGCAAGTGAGGGGATAGGTGTTATGATATGTGTCCCTTTAAAATGTAAACCAGAATCATAACCCTTATACCTATGAATATAATCCTATTTGTAAACAGAGTCTTCTTTATGATGTCAATAAAATGCTATTAGTGTAGGATGTGTCCTAAACCCAACTAAATCTGGGCCATAAAAAGTGCAGGTTAGATGCAGGAAGAATGACAGATTCTATTCTGATGACCAATGATGAGGGAGGCTGATAAATCTATAATCCTAGATGCCAACAAGAATGTCCAGGATACCCAAAAGGAAGGAATTAACACAACTGAGATACTGATTTTCGCTTTTAGTCCCCGAAACTGAGAGAAAATAAATTTTGGTTCTTTAAAATCACCCATTTTTGGCATTTCTGTTATAATGTTTCATTGTTATTGTTGTTAAGGCTTGTTGTATTGGTTCTGACTCATAGCTACCTTGTTATAGGGTTTCTGAATAGCAGCTAGTGTGTTTGAACCACTGACCTTGAGGTTAGCAGTCCAGTGTTTGTCCAATAGTGTCACACTGGGTCTCCTCTTTTATAGCTGCATTAGGTAAAGAATACAGCAGGTTTTGTCCTCAGTTTCTATGACCTAAACAATGAATTTTCAGGGACAGTGTTGGTTAGTACTGACAGAGTCACAATTCTATATGTCACTAAGTATAGTTGCCTTTACTGACCCACTCTCAAGATGTAAATAGACCCGAGAGCATCATTTGCCATCCAGAGAAGACTTCAAGTTTAGAAGTCAAGTGCATTACAAAATTTGTCTGCTACCTTTAACATATTGGTCTTAAGCTCATCCATCTTTGTTAGTAATTATGCAAGACATCATAAATTGTTTCTGCTCTAATATTTTTTTATATAAATAGCATAATGAATATTGATTCAGCCAAGAGTTCAGTGAGTAGGTGGGATGCATGATTTTTCAGAGAAAAAAAATCAATGTAGTATATTCTCAAGACTCATTTTGAATTCCACTCTTTGGAAACCCCTTTTGTGGTTTGGGGAGAAATGAATTCCATACCATCTGTTTGTGAGTTTACATGAGAAAGAGAACTGACAGTTATGGGCAAAGGAAGAAATCTTAGGCAATGGTGGTTGGACTACTGGCGATTTCATTGAAACCTGGATGGGATGTGACAGCGTTTGGAACAGATAACTCCCTATATAATGGGATTCCCTGTGAATCTGTACTCTAGGGGCAAGATATGGCCTTGGAAGTTAAAGCTACATTTGAATCTAGCATTGAAAATTGTTAGCTGCTTAACCTTTAGACACAGGGTTTAGCCACTCTGAACCTCACTTTCTTTATTTCTAAAGTGGGGACAATTATGCCTTCTTTGCCGGTAAAGGTTAGCAATAAGACACATGCCATGTCTGGCATATGGTGGTCGTGGTAGTGGTGATGGTGGTTGTGAGTTGTGGAGTTGGTTCCAACTCATAGTGACCCTATATTTCTGAGGCTGTATATCTTTACTGGTGCAAAAAGCCTCATCTTTCTCTTGTGGAATGACTGGTAGATTTGAACTATTGACCTTGCAGTTGGCAGCCTAATGCATAACCTACTACATTACCAGGTCTCCTTTGTCTGGCATATGGAATATGTTTAATGTTGTTGTTGCTAAGTGCCTTTGAGTCATTTCCGACCCATAGTGACCCTGCATAGGGTTTCAAGGAGCAGCTGGTGAGCCTGAAGCTCCAAGTTTGCTCTTCAAACTAACGTTGCAGTTCAGCACATTAACCCACAGCACCACACCAAGACTCCATATGGTTAATGTTTGTTGTTGATATATGCCATGGAGTCAGTTCTGACTCATAGCGACCCTGTACAGGGTTTCTGAGGCTGTAAATTTTCACGGGAGCAGAAAGCTTCCTTTAAGTATATG
Source organism: Chrysochloris asiatica (assembly GCF_000296735.1). Lineage (NCBI taxonomy): Eukaryota > Metazoa > Chordata > Mammalia > Afrosoricida > Chrysochloridae > Chrysochloris > Chrysochloris asiatica. Next base: position 2,390,998 of record NW_006408679.1, on the reverse strand, counting down.
ACATAGATTGTTGTAAAAACAACTGAGATTAACATATGTGAAAATGCTTTTCAAATGTGAAAATGTTTTGCAAAGGTAATTTAATGCCTCTTTTTCTGATGTTGTCTGTTAGTACATTTAGGAGAGTCAACTTTGGGGAACACTTACAGCAAAGCAAACATGTTCTTCATATATATGTGTGTGTATGTATATAATATATACATACACACACATATATACTATGTAGCTGACCCCAAACCAAAACAGGTGATGGCCAGGAAAAGACATTTCCTGCAGAAATTTGTCATGTCTGACAACCAGACTGCCTTCTCCCATTTATCTTCATGCCACTCTGTTATGAGTCTGTCATTCTGTTACACACCACTGAGCCGTGGAGATAAAAAATCTTGCAGGAGAGTAGCTAATAATAATTCGGGGTGATAGAGAAAGTACTCACAGACTAGAGTGGTGACTTTCTTTTCTTTAATCAGCACCTTATAGGAGATAGGCTTTTCAAACAAGTGGCTGTGGTAGTGTTGGGGCTATGCAGCACATGCTATAAGTCAAATAATACAAAAGTGTGTATAGAAATAAATTCCCTCCCTTCTCAATCTTTTTTATCCCAAATTTCAGAGGTGTACAGTATTGACATTTTGAGGTGGATTCTTCCACATAGGAATGCGTTTCTCAGACATAAACTTTAGTTAAAACCATCAGTAGAAGTGATGTGAAAAGTAGAGACAGAGAATCAATATCTAGAATCTTGAGAAACAGAGCTTCCTACTATCAGGCTTTCCAGACAATTACAAGCAGGTTACCTGAGAGACAAATGAAGTCTTGGTAACTGTTTATAAGAATGCAAGTAATTCCTTTGCCCATGACATAGCTCCACTGGTGCACACTGATGAAAAATTACTTAGAACCTCTGATCATGGCATATTCCTTTGTGAGAAAATCTGTTGGGCTGTGAAGAATAATAATGCATATTCTACAATAACATCTCATAACATGGATGAACCTGGAGGGCATTATGCACAGTAAAATAAGTCAATCATAAAAAGACAGATATTACATGAGACTACTGTGTTTTAATGTGCTGGACTGCAAGGTCAGTTTGAACCACAAGCTCGGTGATTTAAACCCACCGGCCTCTCCTTGGAAACCCTATACAGGGTTGCTATGAGTAGGAAACAACTTGTAGGCACTTAACAACAACAGGTAGACATGCAAGCTGTACAGATGTGGGAAGACAATGGGAATTTTTTCCACGAATATGTATAGGCTTGACAGAGAATATGTCTACATATGTATTTGTTGCAACTATATCCTAGGATACTGGTGAGCATTCAGGGGGCAAAGTTATAAAAATTCTTTAGCTATAACCAAATACTTTAAGGTAACTAGGCTTGGGGTCTTAGGACCACAGTCTTGGGAAACATCTAGGCCAACTGGCATAACACAATGTGCAAAATCCTACTTTGGTGAATAGTGACTAAGATCTTAAAAGCTTGTGAGTGACCATCTAAGATGCAACTCTTTGTCTCTCCTTGTTCAGAGCAAAGAAGAATGAAGAAAATCAAAGACTTAAAGAAACACTAGCCCAAATGACTAATAAATCATTCAAACTACAGCTTCCACTACCGTGAGACCAAAAGAACAAATAGCTGTAACTATCCATTAATAAATGGAACATGTAATGTATGAAGTATGAATCTAGGAAAACTGGAAATTGTAAAATGTGAAATAGAATGTATGAACATTGCTATCCTAAGCATTAGGGAGCTGAAATGGACTCGTATTAGCCATTTTGAAGCTGACAATCACATGGTTTATGATAAATTGAAGAAGAATGGCATCACAGTCTTCATCAAAAAGAACATTTCAAGATGTGTCTTAAAGTACAATGCTGTCTGTGATAGGATAATATCTATATGCCCACAAGGAAGACCAATTAACACCACTATTATTCAAATTTATGCACCAACCACTAAAGCCAGTGAGGATGAAACTGAAGAATTCTGCCAACTTCTCCAGTCGGAAATTGATCAAACATGAAATCAAGATGTATTGATAATTACTGACATTTGGAAAGTAAAGGTTGGAAGCAAAGAGGAAGGATCAGTAAAATATGGTCTTGGTGATAGAAATGATGCTTGAGATCCCATAACAGAATTTTACAAGAACAATGACTTCTTCATTGCAAATACCTTTTTAAAACAACATAAAAGATGACTATTCACATGGACCTCACCAGATGAATTACAAAGAAATCAAATTGACTACATCTGTGGAAAGAGACAGTGGAAAAGCTCCATATCATCAGCCAAAACAAGGCCAGGGGCAGACTGTAGAACAGACCATCAATTGCCCATATGCAAGTTCAAGGCTGAAGCTGAAGAAAATTAAAACAAGTCCACAACAGCCAAAATATGGCCTTGAACATATCCCACCTGAATTAGAGATCATCTCAAGAACAGATTTGATGCATTTAGATATTAAAGACTGAATACCAGAAAAGTTATGGGATGACATCAAGAGCATCATACAGGAAGACAGTAAATGGTCATTAAAAAGAGGAGACAAAAGGAAAAGATAAAAATGGCTGCCAGAAGAGACTCTGAAACTTGCTCTCCAGCATAGAGATACTAAAGCAAATGGAATAAATGAGGAGGTAAAGAGCTAAATAGAAAATTTCAAAGGGCAGATCAAGAAGACAAAGTCAAATATTATAATGAAATGTTCAAAGACCTGGAGTTAGAAAACCAAAAGGGAAGAACATGCTCAGCATTTCTTAAGCTACGGGAACTGAAGAAAAAAAATTAAGGCCTGAATTGCAATATTGAAAGATTCTAAGGGCAGAATATTGAATGATACAGAAAGCATCAAAAGAAGATGAAAAGGATACACAGTCACTGTACCAAAAAGAAATGGCCGATGTCCAACCCTTTCAAGAGGTAACATATGATCAAGAGCCAAGAATACTGAAGGAAGAAGTCTAAGGTGCATTGAGGGCATTCCAAAAAACAAGTCTCCAGGAATTGATGGAATACAAATTGATGAAAGCACTGGAGGCACTCACTACTCACTGCCAAGAAATTTGGAAGACAGCTGCCTGGCCAACAGACTGGAAGAGATCCATATTTGTGTCCATTTGAAGGAGAGCTGACCCAATGGAATGCTGAAATCATTGGACAATATCATATACAAGTAAAATTTTGCTAAACATCACACAAAAATGGCTGCAACCACACATTGACAGAGAACTGCCAGAGGTTGAAGCTGGATTCAGATGAGGATGTGGAACAAGAGACATCGTTGCTGATGTCCAATGAATGTTGGCCCAAAGCTAGAGAATAACAAAACAATGTTTACCTGTGCTTTTTGACTACACAAAAGGCTTTAGATTGTGTGGATCATGACAAGCTATGGACAACAATGCGGAGAGTGAGTATTCCACAACACTTATTGTACTCATGAGGAACCTGTGCATAGACCAAAAGGCAGCTGTTTAAACAGAATGAAGGAACACTGCCTGGTTTAAAATTAGGAAAGGTGCATACAAGGTTGTATTCTTTCACCATACTTATTCAATCTGTGTTGGGAGCAGCTGAGCCAAAGTACCCTGACTTGGCGGTAGTTTAACCGAAGGATTGCAACTGAACAGTTGTGGTCTAGAAACTCAGGCTACTTCCAAGTCAAAGTCCAACCTTCCATTCCCTGAGGAACTTGCAGGGCTGCCTCATGGGTTGGGAAACTTGCAAGGTCTTTCCTTGTATTTAGCTATGTCCTTTAGCTCAGCCTGTGCAACATTCTAGCTGCCCTATCTCTGTTTTCCTAGCAACTACATTCTTCTGATAAAGTCCCGCTTACTGCATGCCTCAAAACACCAGATGTTATTCTTTTCTCTGCCCCCAAGAACCTCCCCTTGAGCTGTGCATAAAATAAACTTACTTGCCTAGGTCTGTGTCACAGTATCTCCATCAGAGTGCTCCGTCCCACC
>NW_006408679.1:2369220-2386865 GCF_000296735.1 Chrysochloris asiatica | reverse complement strand
GAGTACAGGGGAACACTTAAGCTGAGATGATGAGACACTTGAGGTGCTTGCATTCAGATAAGGGATGGAGTGAGTTGGAGCCAGGTGTAAAACATGGGACATTCAGGGTTAAAGGACTGCCAGTTGTTTGGAGATATGCTTAGGGTCCTATTGAGGGCCAGAGGAACTCCTATTAAAGGTGTACAGCTTCCTCAATTTTTAGATTTTGTACAAGATACCTGTCCCTGGTTCCCAGAGGAAGGGACTGTAAATATAGATACGTGGGAGAAGGTCGGGAAGCAGTTGCATACTCGGTATACTGCTGAAGGGCCTGATAGGATACCACTTTATACATTTTTTTTCTTTGGATGCTTGTGCGTGAAAGCTTAGATCTCCTACCTGACTGTGAAAAAGCAATTTCAAACTTATGGACTGAGTTCACAGAGAATTTGCGGCAGACAATGGAGGCTTGTAAAGAGCTACGGTCGCCTGAGTCATCAGTGCCACAGAAGGAGGAGTTGGGAGAACAGGGAGCCTCCACTTGTCCTCCAAACTGTTCCTTAAAGGAACAAAGGGACCCAGAAGTAGAGGGTTCCAATTCAGATTGGGAGAAAAAAAATCAGAGATATGTGCCCTTCGGTTGGTTACACTGTCATTGGCTGAAGCAACTGCTGCCAGTACAAGACCAAAAGTGCTGGGCTTAATGCCAGAGCAGATTTCTTGTGCTCTGCCTGCTTTGTCTCCAGCTCAGAAGGCCTTGAGAGAAGCAAGAATAGCGGGAGAGGAAAGTTATCAGCCTCTGTGATTGTAACTTCTAACAGGCATCTGCAGAGAGATTTATGGAGGTTAGTTGCTGTCCTCGGAATAATTAATCAAGCTAGTAAAAGCCTAAAAGATCTTGGGGGAGCAGGACAAACCACTCATTACATTTATGCCTGTGTTCAGGCCCCCTACGTACTGGTAATAGGACCAGTCAATATCTCAGATGCAGAGAGACATTATGTTGTAAATTGTGTTTCGTGCAACCCTCACCCAATCTTTAATCTTGAGTTTGCACTTGACTGTACAATCAGTCCCCTCCATTCCAATCTTAGAATTTATGGCCTTAGAGAATGGGATCCTGTTTTGATAGCTCCTGTTTTGCTCTCAGTTCCATCCTGGTTAATGGGCTGGGTTAGGATATAAGAAATGAAGGTTTGTTGTTTCAGAGCACAGGTTTGACTGAGCATGTTGGAAGTGGGCAAGAGACACGTCGGCGTGATGAGTGTGTGGATGTTTAGAGTAGCTGGGGCTTACTGTCCCTTCACTAGAAAGGAAGCTTCTAAAAGAGGATGTCTTCTATGCAGGAAAGAGGTGTTGAGACAGAAGAAAGATGTGTGATAAAGCTTGGAAAGGGTTTGGAATTTGGGGTGTTAAGAAAGAATAAGTCCATTCGGAGTGTTTCAGGAAGAGCGTAGGTGGGCTGGCATTTAGCAATTCAATACCCAGGGCTCTAATCAGAGTAAGTTCCATAAAATCATTTGGCAAAAAACACCTCCCATGTTTTAAATACACTAGAGGTCATTGTAATTGGCCTGGGAAACCAGGTCAAGGCCCTTAAATATAGACAAGATATTCAATGTCATGCCTCATTTTCTCATATCTGTGTAACAACATTGCCTTATAACACCTCTGAGTGGAACAAAGTATCAAGTCACCTTCAAGGTATATGGCATCATGCTAATATAAGTTTGGATTTAAGAGAACGTCATAAACAGATCGTGGCTATACAAAACAGCAGAAATTAAGTCCTGGCCCCTAAGGATATGGCCAAGACCGTGTTTGATCTACTCAATGGATTTAATCCTTTCAACATACTGCACCATACGGTGTGGCTCCTTATTGGCATTATTGTCTTTATATTAACCTTGTTGCTTGTTTTAACAGTCTTCTGCAGAGTCCTCCGACACCAGCTCTTCCAGCTCCAACTGACCACTCTCTGCCTTCTTTTAAGATATAAAAAAGGGGCAAATCTGTATGCTGAGAACATAATGTGAGAAGTTGAATTAAATGAAGAAGAACATGGCATCAGGATTGGAGGAAGACTCATTAACAAGCTGCAATATGAAGATAATATGACATTGCTTGCTGAAAGCGAAGAAGACTTGAAATACTTACTGATGAAGATCAAAGACCACAAGCTTCAGTATGGGTTGTACCTCAATGTAAAGAAAACAAAAATCTTCACCCCTGGACCAATAAACAACATCTATATAAATGAAGAAAAGATTGACTGTGTCAAAGACTTCGTTTTGCTCAGATCAACCATCAACATTCATGCAAGCAGCATCCAAGAATTCAAATGAAATATGTGCATTAGGCAAATCTGCTGCACAAGAACTCTTTAAAGTGTTCGTGAGCAAAGATTTCAGTTTGAGGACTAAGGTGTTCCTGATCTAAATCATGGTATTTTCAATAACTGCAAATGCATGTGAAAATTGGACAACGAATAAAGAAGACCATAGAAGAATTGATACATTTGAGTTATGATTTGGAGGTGAATATTAAAAGTACCATGGACTGCCAAAAGAACAAACAAATCTGTGTTGGAAGAAATACAGCCAGAATGCTCCTTAGAAGCTAGGATGGCCAGAGTCTGTGTCTCATCATTCGGACATATTATCATGAGGGGCAGTCCCTGGAGAAGAATATTATGTTTGGTAAAGTGGAAGGTCAGAGAAAAAGAGGAAAATCACTAGTGAGATGAATAGGCACTGTGGCAGTAACAGTGGGCTTAAGCGAAGCAACGATTGTGAGGTTGGCACAGGACTGGACAGTGTTTTATTCTGTTGTGCATAGGTTCACTGTGAGTCAGTACCAGCTCAATGGCACCTAAAAACAACAGCATGGAAGTACAACATTAGTGAGGTATGCACATTTGTGATCAAAAGGGCGGCAATTTGCCCAAGGATAAAGTTGGGAAAGAAGGAGAAACGAGAACAAGAAACAGGGAGGAAGTGAGGTAACTTATGTTACGTTGAGGGGACTGCAATCAATGAGATGGAATGGGGTGTGTAGGATTTGTGGAATATAAAACTGATGATCTACTCTGTAAACCTTTATCCAATTCACAATATAAAGTTTAAATAATAAGAAAAGTACATGTGATCCATCCTATTACAATTTTATCATTCCATGGAAATGGCATTCAGACAGATAGCAAGGGCAGCTTGTGGCAATAGGCACTAGACTGTCCCTTTTCCAATCACTTCCTTTGTATTATTTATTGGTCAATGTTCAGTCAATCTCATCACTCCCCAAAGCAGAGACTGCTAAGTGTCACCAAACCCATTTCTTTTTCCTCCTTTCTCCACTGAGGTCTGGGCCATATCTGGGTCTTTCTTCCCTGAAATTGATCTTTTTTTTCTCTTTCTATTATGTGGTGCTGTGGGTTAATATGCCAGACTGCGAAGCCATTTGAATTGCAAGGTTGGTGGTTCAAGCTTACCAGCTACTCCTTGGAAACCCTATACAGGGTCGCTATGGGTCAGAATCAACTCGATGGCAATTCACAACAACAACAACAACAACAACATTATAATAATGGAGAAGACTCCAAGGATACAGAAGAGGGAGAAAGGAACCTAACAGAAGACCTGCTTTGGATCATTGTTGACCAAGATATATATTTATACTGTGTTAAATCCATGAAGAATTCTGTGTTTTCTGTTATGGTAGCTAATTCTACCTTGGCTTAATACGGATCCCTTTGGAAAGTTGTTTCCAATAAGATTTGTTGCAAGAGAAGAGCTTTTGTTATAGGCACTTTTGTTATAGAAATATTGCTCTGAAGAATATCTTCTGTTCCTTCTCAAAGAAGCAAATATAAATCTTTTTCTTGGAACACATTTCTAAAAAGTTTTACATAAGACATATCCAGTAATAGATTTTAGCAGCTATTATATAGTAGGCTATTAAAATAAAGTGTGAGGATACTGGCTCAGATCCTACATGGACATAAAAATAGTATTACAGTTTGTCATACTGTAAAAATATAGCATTCGTTAGAAAATAAAGTTAGCAAAACTGCAGCCTTTTAAAGTCCTATGATATTATGTGTAATGCCTTAGCATTTGCATAATGAAATATTTCAGGATTTATAGGGAAAGCACATAATTGTCAAGTAACTTATGTCAATGTATGAAATGCTCAATTTGAAATTAGGTATTAGGAATTAGATATCATGGGGATATTTTGTTTTCTTCCTTTTTAGTTTGAATCCATTTACATACTCAAAGTGGTTCTCGATACTTTTCCAATGAAACTCTTTTCTCATGGGAAAAATGGCTTCAATAGCTGAGTATATTCTGCATCCTCAGTAGCTAAGCCATTGTATTTTCAGTCTTCTATACAAAGGAGCTCTGGTAGCGTAGTGGTTACGAATCGGGCTGCGAACCTTAAGGTCAGCGGTTCGAAACTACCAGCCGCTCCGCGGGAGAAAGATGAGGCTTTCTACTCCCGTAAAGATTTACACCCTCGGAAACCCTGTACAGGGTCGCTATGGGTCGGACCCCACTCGATGGCACTTAACAACAACAACAATACAACCAAAGGAGCTCTGGTAGCATAGTGGTTACAAATCGGGCTGCGAACCTCAAGGTCAGCAGTTCGAAACTATCAGCTGCTCCGCGGGAAAAAGATGAGGCTTTCTGCTCCCATAAAGATTTACAGCCTCGGAAACCCTGTGCAGGGTCGCTATGGGTCGGAACCAATTTGATGGCACTTAACAACAACATACAATCAGAGGGTGTGCTCCACAGGGTCTGGAGAAGATAATATGGGAGAAGACGAGAAAACATGCCCCCAGGTTTACTTCTCTCTAGAGGAGACACTGTCTTCAGTTAACATTTGGGAGCAATGTCTTTAGATTAGTATATTTGTGAGTGCTGGTTGACTGGTACCTGTGAAGATGAGAATTTTTGTTTGTTTGTTGTCTTGAAACTTACTGAAGTCTGACAGGAATTGAGGGAAAGGAGAAGGGTGCAGGAACTGGAAGAGTGTCTCCCTCTTTTTTCTTGTTCTTTTTATTCTATACACTCTTCTTTGTACCAAATTCAGAACAGTCTACTTTCATAGGAAAGTAAAATGAGGGAGAGTGAAAAAGAGAGGAGAAAAAATAGGGATGGAAAGTGCTTTGAAGGAGAACAGGATCTGCCTTCATACCTATGTTCTCACTTGGAACTAATGGGCAGACAGAAGTCCATCCACAGCATCTGTCACAAAGATGAGACTAAGAAGCCTTAATGTGGAATTGTGTATATGACATTCAAACCTGAATCAATCACTGAAATGGAGGACATACGTTTAATCAACAAATTGTAGGTAACAACAAGTCAAGTGGCAGTCCCTGGTTAAATGCAGGCTATTAACTGATGGTTAATGGTTTGAATCCAACCAAAGGTATCTCGGAAAAAGAAGCTTGGCAATCTTTTTTCAAAAGTCAAAACCATGAAAACCCTATGGAACAATTCTACTCTGAAACACATGGGTTTGCTGAGTTTGAATGGACTCCATGGCAACTGGTTTGGCTTTTGTTTTTAAAAAGTGAACTATGGACACTTCTGATCAATGGTGAACTAGGCAGAAACGCTACACACAATCTCTAAAACAAAAATATGAAAACCAAATGAAACAGATGAAGATGATAGTCCTGCAACAATGACTTCCAGATGAAGAGATAGAGGAGTGGATTGAATGATTAGTAGGAAAAGAAGTTGAACAGATGTGGCAAAAAAAAGGATACAGACAGGAGAACTGTGTCAGCAGGTCAGGCACAGCAGGACCATCTTGAGCTTTTACCAGTGGTTTTGAAAGCAGACTGCTGTTTGGCCCTGCAGAGGCATAACAGGAACTGATGGCAAGAATGTGTGATTTCTTTTCTTGGTCCCTCATTCCCCTAGTGACCAGAGTTATGACCAGCTCCCAACCTCATCCACCCCCCAGTGAGGCTCCTGCTCTCTAGGTGGTTGGAACTGCACAGTGGTGGTGAGCTGTGCAGTTGTAAGGCACATCATTGTGAGTTGGGTGCTATCTGCAACAATCCTGGTGCCTGGATTCAGGTGAGTCCTGCTCTAGACCTGGACAGCCCTGGACTAGCAAGAACTCTCATGAGAAAAACCACCTTCAGTTATACTTTGGGCTGGAAAGACCCTGATCCCAGCTGCTTTGGGGATTGCACGAACTATTTCCAGATTGGTTGTCCAGAAGAGACAACACCTAGGCCTATAGGAACTCCACCTAGTGCCAGTATCTCACCTTTTGCCCATCCACCACATGAGCTCCTTGGTGGCAGGAGTCCGCCAGAGTTTTATCCTCTCAGGGTCTGGCGCCTGCCCTATTTTTTCCTTTCATTGTTTTTGTTTATTGATTCCTTCTTTGTCTCTTCTCTTGTTTTTTGTCCTTTCTGTTTGTGCTTTTGTTTTTTCTTCTCTTCGTCTGTTTCTCTTCCCTCCACTTCTTCTTTCTTTCTGTTTTGCTCTTGATATTTCTTTACTACTCTCTGGTCTTTTTCGCTTTCCTTCATCCCGCTCCATAATTTTATTTAGTGCCTTTTCTTTCTTTTTATTTTTTTCAAATTTCAAAGGTCCGTAGTTCAAGCTCACCAGCAGGTTCTTGGAAACCCTATACAGGGTCGTTATGGGTCAGAACTGACTTGATGTCACTTAAAACCAACAAACAATAATTTACTACATGATTGTCATTAAACCCAATAACAAAATCAACAAGAAATTTTAGGATTCAGAAGATGTTGTAAAATCAGATTATTATTGACTATTAGAGATTCAAAAAGTCTGTTTTATTAGGTTTTTGTTCAACTCTCAAATAACAAAGTTTAACAAAAGTGTGCCCTTTGAACAATAACACCAGGGAGGACCACTCACTCTCCTTAGAATAATCAACCCTAAGAGATCAAAGGGTAGTGTTTGCCTACGGATAAAGCCCTGAAAAGGAGCCCTGGGGTGGCACTCTGTAGGATAAGCAATGGACTGCAAACCAAAAGGTTGGTGGTTCAAACCTGCCATCTGCTCATCAGAAACCAAAAACAGTGTCGTTATGAGTTGGAACTGACTCACTGGCATTTAATGACAATAAAACTCTGAAGGTAGAAAAGGACAGGAAAGTAGCAGGATGGACAGAGTAAACACAGGAGGAAGTGGGAGAATGTTATTACATTGTGGGGATTGCAATCAATGTAACAAAGCAATATGTACATGGATTTTTTAATGAAAATCAATTTGCTCTGTAAGTTTTCACTCAATTACAATAGCAAGTAAAAAAAAAAAATACTATGGTCCTTCAGAGATAAGACTGCTTCAAATTCAAATAATATTAGCAGATGAAAAAGAAAAATGTTATTTTGTGGGGAGCTTGTAAAAGATTCTATGCTAAGCGTTCCAAATTTGTTTTTGTTTGCCAGGTCATGAATTTTGAGCAGCCCAATGGGAAGAGAATGTACACATTTGGAGGAGTCAGCCTCCTGCAAATCTAAGATTCAACATGGCATATTTTATTATAGATGTAGGCATGGAAAGAATAGAATTTAATAAATTCATCTGCATGAGAGGCAGATGAACTTGTGTTTCTACAAATGTGTTTTCTGTTGCTTGACCAGTGTATACAACATGGTCTCTCTAATGTTTCTTAAGTGGAAACAAACAAACATCCATTTATTTACTCAAAGCAAATATATGTTAGAGGCATTTTGTTTTGTTTTGTTTTCATACAGATAGGCCTAGTGTTACAAAGAGGCCTCCTTGGGTTAGTATACAAAACAGTTACCCCATGGGGCCAGCTACATTTTCTTACTCACTCCATCACAATACACTGAGGTTACTGATGAGAGAATGGTTTATTTCTGATAACAAGCTGAGGAGAAAAAGAAATGTCTCATCTCATATTATGTGCCATATAATATTTACTTCTGAAAAAACTGGGCATTTTGTTATATGAAAGTTTTAAGAATTTTAATAATTCTCCAAATTCAGCCCTTTACCACACTAATTTATCTTGGAAACACAGTTAATAATATAGATATGCCCAGGTACAAATTTATCCTATTTACATAAAGAAATCTTAGAAATTCAAGATACTCTTTATATTAGAATTAGAAGTTTACTAGCTTTACATGGATGGCACAAGATCAGACAGTGTTTCGTTCTGTTGTACATAGAGTTGCTATGAGTCGGAATTGACTCAACGGCATCTAACAACAACAGTAGTCTAACACAGTAGAAGAAAACATTTTGCATTACTCTCCATCCAATTGCTTAAAGAAGTATAAGCAATCAGCAAGACTGCTAGTGGATAAAAATAAGGATGTTCAGTTTATATGGTCTTAAGATACATCTGAAGAATACTATCTAGTCACCACAGAGAGTTATATCTTCATAATTCAGTTGTACATGGGAATCCTCTCAAATGAGAAAGCTAGTCAGTGAACTGGAGTTGACTTCAGGGATATTACACATCCTCTACCAATTTAAATGAATAAGATAAAAATGTGAAACCACTATTTGGTTAATAACATGTAAAAAGCGAGGGAAAGATGCTAATTCATAGTTGTTGCTATTTGTTGTTAAATGCTGTCGAGTCAGTTCTGACTCATAGCGACCCTGTATAGGGTTTCCAAGAAGGAATTAGTGAGTTTGAACCACCAACCTTGTAGTTCAAACCGACCTTTCGGTCCAGTGCTTTATCCCACTGTGAACTGGGTAAAACGCTGGATATGAACTAATTTATTAAACCCATCTTAGGCCAAATGGAAGTTATTTTAATTTTGTCCTCAAATGGCTTATAATAAAGTACGGCAGTTCACTGGACATAAGCTGAGAAAACAAAATAAAGAACCAAACATTTGTTCACAATACAAGAGACTATTAGGGATTAAGTCTGAGTAACAAACAGCAGAGAGTCTTTCATTACAGACAATAGCTGTTTTAGTGAGAATAAAGGCAGCTTGTTACATTCCTTAAACAGTAAAAATAATAGAATGTATTTAGGACAGAAAAATTAACACCAATGTTCATACATATGAGAAACAGGCAGATTCTGGGATCAAATTCCTGAGACAGACGGACCCTGGGTCTGATCGTATCAAGAAATGTATAGTCTTTTAATTCCCCTCCATGGAATTCAGTTCACTAAAAGTTTCTAAAACAAACTAGAAACTCAGAATTCATCAAAATCACTTGAAAATAGTCACAGGTTGATGGGAAATGAATGTTTTTTTTTTCAGTCCCAAGTTCAGTGAGGCACTTTCAACAACCCAGTAACCACATTAACGAAACATATTACTCAGAGGGCAAGAAGAACCAAAAATGTGATTTAGGCCCATCTCACTAAGAACCAAATCAGTTAGAGAGGAACAGCAGCAGTGCTACACAAAGGCAGAGTTTTTTAGCTTTCTTACTGAGCCAGCTTTGACGGTCTTTAAGACACTGATTTTCATTCTGTGTTCCACAGGAACTTGGAAGTCACGAAGCATTTATTTACCATGGGGTCATTTTCAGTGTGCCTTGGTTCCATCATTTTCAGGTATCCAAATCCCATTAAATCATCGTGGGTATAACCTGAGAACATTCCACTTCCTCTCCAGCAGTTTGAGAAACGGTGAGCCAATTATTTCATAGGCAGTGGCCAGGGACAATGCAGTGGTGGTGGTTGTTATGTGTTGTAGAGTCGGTTCCGACTCATAGTGACCCTGTCTGTACAGGGTTTCCGAGGCTGTAAATCTTTACGGGAACAGAAAGCCTCATCTTTCTCCCATGGAACAGCTAGTTGTTTTGAACTGCTGACCTTGCGGTTTGCAGCCCGATTCGTAACCACTATGCTACCAGAGCTCCTTAATGCAGTGGTAGTCATAGTATTTGATATTTGACAGCGTGTTTCAGTGATTGGATTCAGAAATGATAAAGATTATGGGACTTGGGAAGACAACAGACTGTAAACATTGTTGGCACACACAGGCAAGTTTTTAAATGGAAGGCCTATCATAAGGTCAAAGAGGACTCCACAATAAGCACAAATAACTTCATAGAGCAAATGACTGCCTAAAATCAATGTTTGAGAATAAATGTTGTTGTTGCTAAGTGCCACCTATGTCAGTTTCAACTCAGAGCGACTCTGCCTAGGGTTTCCAATTAGTAGCTGGTAGGGTTGAGCTGCTGACCTTGTGGTTCAAACCAACCTTGTGGTCCAGTGCTTATCCTACAGTGCCACAATAAATAAGACACAAGATAAAATTGGTGGCACAGAAATCCAGAATATAGGCTTAAATTGAAGTGCATTTTTATTTTTTCCCTTGGGTAAGAATAATTTCTGGAATGTTTATGGGAAGGTGAAGAAAGAGATTAGTAACCACCCTCCTCCTCATAATTTTCAGTCATAGGCATAGCACACAGTTTAAAATTACAGTGTTTTTGTTTTGCTTCTTGGGAAATAATTCCTGGGATGTTTATGGGGGAAAAAAATTGGCAGTTGGTAGTCTACTTAGCATAGACACAGCTCTAAAAAAGGAAACTCACTGAAGAGCAGTAGACAAAGCATCTAAATTATAAACTTCATCAGGATGACATGCTGGACACTTTTTTTTACAGGGGCCACTCTCCTGGTACATACATGGAAGACCAGGGTGGCCTCACGGAATCAGTGGTTTTGTGACACTGTCTAACCCACCCTGATGAGGTGGCTTGCTGAGCTTGGCAGGAAATTCTGAAACATAGTTCCTGGTGTTAATATTATTCTAGGGCTTGGAAGAAAATGGCAATGATGGCCATTTCATAAAGGACAAAATTCTCTTCTACCCCATGCAAAAGTTAGTGTCAGTGAAGGCGGATAATTACATCAAGCCTACCCTATCTCTTTTAATCTTCAATGTCTCCTGGAATGAGTATGGAGTCCTGGTGGGCGCTATTGGTTAATGCACTGGACTGCAAAATTCATTTCAACTGGGAGGCCTGCGGTTCAAGTTCTCTAGCTGCTCCTTAGAAACTCTATATAGGGTCACTATGGGTTGGAACCTGACTTGATGGCACTTAACAACAACCACAACCTGGAATGAATTATGCTCATTTATTTGGTCTCTCAGCACTTTGTACTCAGAAGGCTTTTTCCTTCTGGGCCTGAAACCCAATAATTGGAGAGCCAGCCAGGAGATCAAAAATCTCCCAGGCTCCCTAATCAAGATGGGAGGAGAGTGCTAAGGGCTCAGGGATGGGGGTTGGGAGTGGGGTGGGACAGTCGGAGCCAGATATGGCTCCAAAGAGGCCACGCCTCTCTCTCATGTAACAACAGTCTCCATTAATATAGTATTATATATTGTATAGATAGAAAACAGCAACACACAATGACATTATAGAACAATAATTCAATCAATATTTTTGTTTCTTAATAAAATATGTTAAGCACAGTATCTAAATTGCATTTCTCTGAAAAGCATTTGGTATATTAAATACAGAAATATATTAAATAGCTTTATAAACATTTGCTGGCATCCTCTTAACAGCATAATGATTCTAAAGAGATTAAAATCCACTGATGCATAAAGATCTTTTCTTTATAATACCATAAACTGAAAATAAATAAATATTTGAGAAGTTTATTCTCATAATGCAGACTAAATAGCTTGCCAGATAGTATTAGTAGGTGGCTACATATGTACGTATATATATATATATATATATATATAAAATTTTTTTTTTTTGAGTTTCAGAGAAAAGATAATGCTACACATATTGCTGGCTGTAGTTTTAAAATACCAATTTGGTAGGACAAAAGTGTAGTTGAAAGGTGAACTAAAGATGACCATTTCCTGTTTGTACCCATTCTGAAGAATTCATAAATTTTCAAAAGATATGATCCTACTTGAAACTAATGTTACGGCGAATATAGAGACTACATAAAAAGTACATTTTGTGACTGGTGAAAATGATACAAAATGAAAACTATGGTATTAATGAAAACTAGACAAGAAAGTAAAAGAGCATTTAAAAAGAGTTTTGAAAGCTGGCGTGAGATGTAAGCTGTTAATGCTTAGGTGACTGCGTAAGTCTTGGAGATGGTTTACAAGGATAAATAGTTTCTTTTATCAGTTTCCTCTTCAAGACAAATCCTCACTGATCTCTCTAAGTAAGCTTTTCTCAGTCTGGTGTTAAAGAGCTTACTTCATACTAAGCTTCCTAAGAACTGACCAGATGGGTCAGCAGAAAAAGTTCTAAAACTTGAAAGGAAGAGGAATCAAAGTTTTAAAATTTGTATGCAAACATAAAAACTACCCTCTAAGCCGAAACGACATTCTCTGACAGAAGTAACAGTATAAAAGTCTTAAATTTAGTGTATATGACACTAACTATTATTAGATGTTACATGTACTTCAGAGAATGTTTTAAATCAGTGTGCTTTTTCCCTAAGAAAAGGACATAGTAAACGGTTTTTCCGTCCTCAAATCCTTTATATGTAAATATGAAATCCGGAGCTGTCCTGTCATTCAGTTCATTCTTGTTGAGCACTCAAGGGTCTTTTTCTGCTGGTATTGTATGTGGCAGTTTTGTTAGGTTTGAGTTTGAAAAGGCTTGAACAGTTTGGCTGTTTGGTAGGCTGTAAGGTTCTGGCGTAGGGTGAATACCAGTCCCTTTCAAACACATCTTTCAATTGCTTAATGATGCTTGTGTCGTTACTCACGTCTGCTTGGTTGATAACAAGGCCTGTACCGGCATTCTGGGTAAAATCATTCCCTACCCAATCAAAATTTCCTGCAAGCAAACAAAAGAAGTCATGGTAAGGAGTTAGTACCCACTGGGGAATATTCCCAATTATCCTGAGATACAGAGCAGATTTTATTTAAAAAATAAAGAAAAAAAAATAAACACCCAGGAATAATGACAGGGAGACCAAATTGTGTTGACAGCTTCAGAAAAAGTTTTTTTAAATCCAAGAAGCTTTACATATGGCTTATTAATATTTGCATATTATTTTGGCATTTTCTTCAGCTTTGCTCAACTTGAAACTCAAAACAAGGAATCTGCTGTTCCTTTTTTGTAAATGTTATTTCTTATTGACATTCACAAGACACATTAAATACAGCAACATTTAAAATATATAGGAATACACTTAAAAATCCTATAAACAATTACTGCCTTCTCAAAAAGACAACATCTAATCCATATGTACTAACGAGGGATTCTAACAGCAATGCTCAAAAGCTTCCACATCAAAGAGAAAGCTGAAGTTAGAGAGGGAGCATCATTTCTCACTGAATATGCAAAACTTGTCTTGTTTGGGTTAGAAATCATGTTTCAGCTGGGCGTCAGTCAGACCTTTGGTTCAGGAGTCTGAGCAGTGACTTTGAGAGCAGATTCCCAGGTATGACTGTTGGGATCGGCCCCAAGATGGGCTCATCATGGCTACCCCCCTCACACGGAGCCTGAAATTCAAGGTGGGAGTCAATAAAAGGGGCTGGATTATCTTAAAAATCTACCACCCATCTGTCCGTTTGGCATACTGTATAGCTTGTGGGTTCCTATGATGCCAGAAGTGGTGACACTGGCATTTCAAATACCAGCAGAGTCACTCATGATGAACAGATTCTAGCAGAGCTTCCAGAATAAGAGTAGGAAGAAAAGCTTGGTAATTTACTTCCAAAATTAACCAGTGAAAACCCTATGGTCCACAATTGAATACTAATTGATTTAGTGCTGGGAAGATGAGCTTCCTAGGTTGGAAGGCACTCAACATACCGAGTGGACCCAACAACAGACTTGAGCACATCACGAGGATGGTGCAGACCAGGCAATGTTCCATTCTGTTGTACACGGGTTCAACTTGATGGTGATTGACAACAATAAAACTTCAGCATACCAATAGTGAATCTCTTGTTTGTATACCTAAGAGGGGAGAGGGATCTAGCAAGAGAAAAAAGCTTTTCCTTAGGACAGTTTTTGTTGTTGTACAGTATTGTTTATTTCTTTGATCTTTTCTGTCTTTTATTCAACACATATTTCTGCCTACTATGACCAAATCCTATATTTGTTGTTGCTGTTAAGTGCCATCGAGTTGATTCCTACTCATAGCGACTCTGTATAGGGTTTCCAAGGAGCGGCTGATGAGCTTGAACTGCCAACCTTGTGGTTTCGTGGTTTCAACCGACCTTGCAGTCCAGTGTATTAACCCATAGTGCTACACCAGTCCTGTATTAGAAGCTAGGATTGAAAATAGTCCCTGCCTTCAAGGAGTCCAGCAGGGAAATGTAGTGGTTATAATGCCAAGTATATGAGGAGGTAGAAGAGATGCAGGTCTACAGTGCCATGAGGGCACGAATGAAGGAATTTCTAATTCAGACTCGACGTGTCAGAAAAGGGGCATTTAGGTGAGTAAAGAGAGATATATAGACATTTATTAATAAAAAAAGAGAGCCACATCCCCAAGACAGGATCACAAAATGCTGTTGGCTATTGGAGTGTGAAGGGAATGAGCTAGGGATAAAGTCAGTATATAAGAGATGTCAAAGGTAGAGGAATGATCACTTATTAAGTGCCTACTATGAACAAGGAGTCCTGGTGTGACTCTGTGAGATAAGCACTGGGCTGCTAACTGCAAGGTGGGCAGTTCAAACCTACCAGCCACTCCTTGGAAACCCTATACAGGGTCACTGTGAGTCCAAACTTCCTTGATAGCATGTAACAATGAACAAAGCAGTACACTTGGCGTTCTGTAGCTATTAAGATTTACCTCTGCTTTATAGCTGAGGACAGTAAGGTACAAGAGAAGGGAATAAATTTGTCCAAGTCTTATGACCAATAAATGGTGAAATCAAAGTCTACCAGACTCCATGAACTAATCACAATACCATTGTGATGGTTAAAGTTTTGTGTCAACTTGACTGGGCCAGGGTCTCAATGATTGAGCAGTAAAGTGGTAATCCCTCATGAAGAGATCTATTATAATTGTAATCACCTTCATGATGAAATTTGTTAAGAGCAGCCAATCAATTGAAAGAAAGTTTCCTTGGGGGTGTGGCCTGTAATGCCTTTTATCTTACAAGAGATAAAAGAAGAGAGAAGTGTGCTGGGGAGAAAGGACCTACTCTCACCAAGAAAGAAGAGCCAGGAGTGGAGTGCATGCTTTAGGCCTGGGGTCTCGGCACTGTGAAGCTCCTAGACCCAGGGAAAGACTGATGCCAAAACACATGGAACTCTCCAAGGAGGGCTGGGTCTACAGATGCTGAAAGGAGACAAGAATCTTTCTGCAGAGCTAATGCTCTGAATTTGGACTTCTAGCCTCATGAGCTGTGAGAGAATACATTTCTGTTTGTTAAAGCCCTCCCCTTGTGGTATTACTATTATAGCAACACTAGAGAACCAAGACAACCAAACACTAAAAAAGATTGAGCCATTTTTTAAGGCCCTAGTTAGAGCAAATGGTTAAGAGTTTGACTACTAGTCAAAAAGTTAGCAGCTCCAGACAATTCAGAGATGCCTCAGAAGATAGGCTGGGTGATATGACTCCCAAAGGTCATAGCCTCCAAAACTATGTGGAACAGCTCTACTCTGCAACATGGGGCTGACATGAGTCAGAATTGACATGACAGCAACTAACACCACCAATTTTGGCTGAAAGCAGAGAATATCAGAAAGATGTTTACCTGTGCTTTATTGACTATGCAAAGGCCTTTGATTGTGTGGATCATCACAAGCTATGGACAACATTGCAAAGTATAAGTATTCTGGAACACTTAATTGTGCTCATGAGGAATCTGTTCCTGGACCAAGAGGCAGTTGTTTGAACAGAACATGGGAACACTGAATGTTTTAAAATGAAGAAAGGTGTGCGACTGGGTTGTATTCTTTTACCATACTTATTCAACCTGTATGCTGAGCAAATAATCTGAGAATCTAAGTTCTATGAAGAAAAACATGCCGTCAGGATTGGAGGAAGACTCATTAACAACCTGTGATATGCAGATGATACAACCTTGCTTACGGAAAGTGAAGAAGACTTAAAATATTTACTGATGACGATCAAAGACCACAGCCTTCAGTGTGGATTGCATCTCAATGTAAAGAAAACAAAAATCCTCATCACTGGACCAATAAACAACAGTCTTATCAATGGAGAAAAGATTGAAGTTGTCAAGGACTTCATTCTTCTTGGATCAACTATCAACACTCATGGAAGCAGCAGTCAAGAAATCAAACGACATATTGCATTGGGCAAATCTGCTGCACAAGACCTTTTTAAAATGTTGAAGAGCAAAGCTGTCACCTTGAGGACTAAGGTACGCCTGATCCAAGCCATGGTATTTTCAATAACCTCATATGCATGCGAAAGCTGGACAGTGAATAAGGAAGACTGTAGAAGAACTGATGCTTTTGAGGTTTTGGAGGAGAATATTGAAAGTGCCATGGGCTGCCAAAAGAACCAACAGATCTGTGTTGGAAGAAGTGCAGCCAGAATGCTCCCTGGAGGCCAGGATGGCCACACTTCGTCTCTCATACTTCAGAAATATTGTCAGGAGGGACCAGTTGCTGGAGAAGGATATCATGTTTGGTAGGGTGGAGGGTCAGACCCTCAGTGAGATGGATTGGCAAAGGGGAAGCATCAATGGGCTCAAGCGTGGCAATGATAGTGAGGTTGACCCAGGATCAGGCAGTGTTTCGTTCTGCTGTGCATAGGGTCGCTATGAGTCGGTACCGACTCGATGGCACCTAACAACAACACCAATGAAACAGACAGACTGAGTCATAAATCACTACCAGCCCAAGTCTGTTCTTAACTCCTTCTTGCTATCTTCTTTGGTTAAGATCTGGTTCCATAAAGAATACTTTAAAGAGTCGAGTTTAATCTACCATTCTCAGATCTCATTTGAGGAAAAATTGTTGAATAAGAAGCTGAGATCATTGGTACCTGGACATCCTTGACCCAAGACCTTGCAGTCGTCTGTGGGAGAAGCTGCTGTGAAAAGGGACCTCCACAGAGAGGCAACATGTGTTCCCTATAGTTTTCATCTTTGGTCTCTGTGCTACTCTCTGGAGCCCCTACATACATAAAATCCCTTTTTATATGGAATTTGTTGGAATATTGAAAGGCAATTCCCTTGTGTCTTATTTCACTCCTCAAGGTATTCCTCAGGGTCTAAGAATAGCAGGTCACTGAATCAAGTATCAGCAGAGTGAATGATCTCTCTATCTCATATTCATATACACACTCTACAATGATGTTGTCAATAGCTTAATAATAAATATATCTCTGGGCCAGGTTTACTGCTATAAATTAGTGAACTGTCCTCCAAATGGCTCTACATCAGGGATCTCTGTACAGAAAGCCCTTTGGGAGTGCTGTGTTCTTGACTGCTTTCTCTTAGCCACACAGCCATACTCAGAAGGGTGTTTGTTGTTGTTAGGTGCCATTGAGTCGGTACTGACTCATAGCAACCTTATGCACAGCAGAATGGAACACTGCCCAGTCCTGGGCAAACCTCACAGTTGTTGCCACTCTTGAGCACATTGATGCTGCCACTGTGCCAATCCATCTCTCTGGGTGTCTTCCTCTTTTTCTCTGACCCCCCACCTTACCAAACATTCTCCAGTGACTGGTCCCTCCTGACAATATGTCTGAAGTATGAGAGATGAAGT
>NW_006408679.1:2366172-2368181 GCF_000296735.1 Chrysochloris asiatica | reverse complement strand
ATTATCTTTAAAAAACTTAACTCGCATAGATATTGTCATTGATTTCTGCATTTTGTTGGGTTACCTCTCTTTGGAATGTGCACAACTCTTCCAATCAGTTAGTCAGAAGGATGTGGGTCTGTGGAAATGCTAAGGGCCAGGTTAGTACACACCTGGGTCACTACACTGGGGATTGGTAATAATAGCTGACTGAGAATTATTCAGGAGCTTGATGGCAGACAGTATCGTCTACTCATTCCAGAAAGAAAAGATTTCTGACATCTTCCATACCTTTCAAGGACTTCTGTACAAGGTCCTAAAATCTCATCCCTACAGCAAAGTGTCAGGCACTGTACCAAGTGCAGTAAATACATGCTCTCATTATATTATCTCATGCCATATTCACTACAATCCTATGAGGTGGTAATACTAAGTCCATTTTATTAATGAAGATATTAAGATGCAGAGAAGTTAAGTAATTGCCCAAGGCAATAATAAAAAGTATAAGAGTTCAAAGTTCAAAGCCAGGCCAGACTCCACAGCCCAGACTGTAGGCTTTTGTTCCCTATCGCCTCTAAGCATAAAGGTATCATTTGTGATACTAATCGGGCTTCCACCCTGGACTACAGTAGCACCCCAGCCCTACCTAGTCCCCAACTCTGAGGCAGAAGCACTGCAGCCACATTGGAATCTCTGACCTATTCCTTTGGAGACCACATTCTCTGAAGAAAACATATATAGAAATATGCTTTTGGTAGCAAGAGGGTAAAAAGTCGAGGGGAGAGGTGGCAAGATTTTGAAGTGATCGTTTTTAAGCTCAGGCTTTTCTGTTTAATATAGAGGATAGAGACAGGATCCTGTATCTTTACTGGTCTTAAAAGTAGGGTGTTTTCAGTAATTATCCACCACCTGTCAGTCTGTTGTACTGTGGTGGTTTGTGAGTTACTATCATGCTGTTAGGGTTACCGCCTGTATTTCAAATACTAACAGGGTCAACCCTGGTGGACAAATTTCAGTGGAACTTCT
This sequence comes from Chrysochloris asiatica, assembly GCF_000296735.1. Taxonomy (NCBI): domain Eukaryota; kingdom Metazoa; phylum Chordata; class Mammalia; order Afrosoricida; family Chrysochloridae; genus Chrysochloris; species Chrysochloris asiatica. The sequence continues at coordinate 2,367,176 of NW_006408679.1, read as the reverse complement.
AGACTAAGAGACTGAACTGATGATCTATTTCTGAAAATTAGTCAGTAAACATCTTATATATCACAACCAAATAGGGACATATCAGGTACATCAATCACAAGAAAAGAACATCCAGAACATCCTATTTGGTAGAGAACAAACCCAAACAAGGAAAACCCTTACTGAAATGAGTTGACACACAGCTGCAACAATGAACTCAAACATATTAATGATCGTGAAGATGGTGTAAAACTGACTGGACAATGTTTTGTTCTGTTGTCCATTAGGTTGTAATAAGTCTAAGGTGACTGGATAGCAATTAGAAACTAACATCAAGTGAATTTCAGCTCTTCTCAGATCCATAGTGGAATTCCTACATCACTATGACTAAACATCAAAGTCACATAAATACTTCAGTATTTTTTAAAGTGAGATGCATTTTCAACCAGTTTCTTTGAGACTGCCACTTCAGCTTCCAAACTGTCTTTTGAGATCCCAATTGCCTGGAGAATGGTAGTATCAACCTCAAGAATAGGAAAATTGAGGCTTGTAAATGAGCTCATTTTGGAAGGCATAAAATAGGCCGTTGAGTGCCATCATTAACTTAACACTCCTTATCAGACTGCAAATAATCCAGATAAGTTTGCCAAGCCAAACTCAAATATATTATGGAAAACTCAAAATTAGGCATAGAAGACTCAAAATTCAAAATTGAGAGAAAATTCAATGGAGGTCTTTGTTGTTGTTAAGTGTCGTCAAATTGGTTCTGACTCATAGTGACCCTGTATCTGGTTTCTGAGGCTGTGAAATTTTTTTTGTTTTTTTTTGTTTTGAACTTTCCAGTATTTCTTTTTTTAATGGCATTGATTGTGTTCATGTTGTGCAACCATCATTCCTATCCTCCACGGGTGTTTATGAAGCCGAGGAACAGTGTTAAAATAAAACATGTATGTAATATGCTGTTGCTTGTTATGTCATTAAAGTCAGATCTATGTGGGAGTAACATTTTTGCCTCAGTTCATGCC
>NW_006408679.1:2363644-2365662 GCF_000296735.1 Chrysochloris asiatica | reverse complement strand
ACTGAAAGATGCCTTTGGTTTTATCTACCCACTGAATACAAGAAGCCATCTCGGGATTGCACAGCGATTCGTGAAGGTATTCAAACAACCGGAGCTTCTTCCTGCCTTTTCCACCCTTTTGCTGGAGAAAAGTAGGTTGTATTAACTGGTTTTCAGTGAGATTCTGTAGTGATGGATGAATATTTCCATCAAAATAGTAGTCCGTAGCATTATTAATTACAGTCCTGCAGTTGTAGACAGGGTCTTCGGGAAGTAACCCTCCTCCACAGTAGCTGGCACTGCCTCTGACATGAGGACAGTGGTTGATGAAAGCTAGATAGTTTTTGTAATCTGGAGAGTACTGAAGGTTGCCAGTTGAATGCTGTCTTAATATGTCAAAAGCATCTTCAAATGCTTGGCCCAGTCTGTCTTGTTCAATACAAGTCATGCTTCATTCATTAATAAATTGATGAGTCAGAAAGAATACTTCAACCTTTTATGAAGATGCTTCATTAATACCAGACTTGGTAAGGGCAGACTTGTTCAAGAACTTGCTGGCAGAATCGCATTAAGTAGCTACTTTTAAGGAAGTGCTGTCCATCCAAGTCCTGCCTTGCATCCACATGCGCCAGGTAGAAGGAACCTTTCCCTCCTCTGAAGTAACCTCAGCGTGTCCTGAGGCTGTGAATTTTTATGGGAGCAGAAAGCCTCATCTTTCTCCGAAAGAGTGCCCAGTGGATTTGAACTTCTGACCTTGCTATTAGCAGCCCAATTTTCTTAATTCAGCATTCACAGCAAGTGCCGTGACTGTTTAAGAAATTTCCAGAACATGCTGGTAATTATTTACACGATCAACTACTTCTCTCACTGATGCTCTTTGAATAATTTTATAGTAGAACTATGCTTCATTCTAGGCAATTAATGTTGTGCTAAAATTTTATGTGTAAAATGAACTCATTTAAAAAACGTGTTACATAGGGAAGGAGAAGGGAAAAAGAGCAAGGAATAAATATTTACTAAGAATTGAGAGAGATCAGAAATGGTGTTAGGAGCTTTTCAAACTTTGTCTTATTTAATTCACATACCACTACCATCCTCATGCTACAGAAATGAAAACCAAGGCTCTGGAAGATCATAAGACTTTCCACCATCTCCCAGTTGCTGAATTGAAATGTAGGCTTGTTGGACTCGAAAAGTTATTTAACTTCCCAGAGAACATTTAGATACATGTGAGTCATTGTTAACTGTATATACAACTGTTTACTTTAAACCTCACATGTAGAATATCTAGATCTGAGTCCCTAAATTCTACTGTGTCTGAAACTTGCTCAATCCTTTGATTTTGAAATAATTGAACCAAAAATTTCCTACTTAGATTGAACAGCTTTAAGACTTGTTCTTTGTAACGTGCTTAAAAAGAAGTTGATTCTATTCTACTCTCCATATGTTGATGATCATGAGAAAATGCAAATAACAATATCGTGGGTCACTGAAAAGGACAACAGGAATAAAATAATATTCTTATCTTCCAGAACAACCAGAATGATACACAGATACATTAAAATATCCCAGCATTCTATTCTGCTAATGTGATGCCAAAACTGTTAAAAATGGAAAAAGATGGAACCTTTTCATACTGAGTCACAAGTTAATAATGCTCCACACAAAGAACTGGAATGATAAAGTGTATAGACGCCCTGGATTCTAGACCTAGTTCTTTCAACCCTTATGTTTGCATGCCTAAATAGCTTACGTCTCTTAGGACCAAGTTTCCTCATTTCTAAACTGCAGATGATAAAAATGTCCAACTCTGCTGGCTTATTTAATTAAAAGAACTAAATAAGATAAAGTACTCTACAAAGTTAAAAGCACCCTAAAAATATAAGACCCACTGCTATCGAGTTGACTCTGACTCATAGCTACCTGGTATAGATAGGGTTTCTGAGACTGTAAATCTTTTCGGGAGCGGAAAGCCTCATCTTTCTCCCAAGGAATTGCTAGAGGGTTTGAACTGCAAAGCTTTTGGTTAAGAGCCAAGT